>NC_136268.1:50721310-50748810 GCF_964187855.1 Myxine glutinosa
AACATCTCTGTCGTTGATGGCTCGGCCTAGGGCAATAGGGCATCCCATGCATGCTCTATGGGGTTCATATCCGGCGAGCAAGCTGGCCATGGCAACTGCTCCACGCCCTCTGCCTCAAGGAATTCCCTTACTGCAGCGGCCCTGTGCGGTCTAGCGTTGTCGTCCTGCAGTCGGAAATTGTGTCCATACACTCGTCTTGCATGTGGAAGGCAGTGGTACTCCAAGATATCCCGGTACACGACGGCGTTGACGTTTCCATCCGGAACCACCAGTGGCGTTTTCCCTCCATAATGGATGCCGGCCCATATCATCACTGAGCCGCCACCACCTTGAGTCGTCTCGTGGATGCAGTCATCACGAAGGTTCTCCCCGGGTAATCGACGAACTCATTGTCTCCCATCTGTACGGTCAAGGATGTAGCGGCTCTCGTCCGTGAAGCCAACATGTCGCCAGTGTCCAGGATGAAGCCTTCTGTGCTCCCTAGCCCAGCGAAGACGAGCAACTCTGTGGTGAACAGCCAGGCGTGGACATTTAGTCAACCGTCGTGCACGGTAAACATGTTGGAGCAATCTCCGATTAACGGTTGACCGGGAAACGTGGATCCCATGATCTCCCTCCACAAGCGACGAAGACGACTCGTCGGCATTTTCCGGTTTCTGCGGCAGAGATTCAACAGTTGGCGATCATCTTGTCTCGTGGTCAATCTTGGACGTCCTGGAGGTTTCCGCGGCCGCACATTCCCCGCCTCACGTTGACGTTTCAGGATCTTACAGACTGTACTCTGTGATATCCCAACGACATCTGCGATATCACTATGTCTGTAGCCCTCCTGCGGCAGTGCTACCACTCTCTCGCGTATTGCTGGTTCCGTTGGACCAGGCATAGCCCAGGGAACGTCTCTACCGATTTTTCTTGCAAACGGTACAAGGAACTCGAAAAAAAAACAGCCTCGTTTAACACAGTGTTGAATCAGGGAAAGGGACAGAATATCACAGCATGGGCTTTTATAGTCCCTAACAAAAAAAATTATTATGTAATACACATTTTTTCAATGTTATCATATCACCTGTGTAATGGGGAAACGTTATGTAATCACTCAATTACCCTTTTGTTTACACGTAGACTGTCAAATACCAAAGAAACTGTGGAATCGTCAAAAATATTTTATTACATTTTTATGGCCAACAGTGTATATATATATATATATATATATATATATATATATATATATATATATATATATATATATATATATATATATATATATATATATATATATATATATATATACAGTGGAACCTTGACTTACGAGTGCCCCAACTTACGAGTTTTTCGAGATACGAGCCGTCGCTCGGAGCGGTTTATTGCTTTGAGATGCGAGCCGAGATCTGAGTTACGAGCTTTCGCCACCCGGTCACGTGGTTATCTTGCCGTGCAAGTACAGTATCTCTGTCGTATAGCGCTGCATTTTTGTTTTCGCATGTTGGTTATTTTGAGTTTACGCCGCCAGGTGGGTTCTGGTCACGTGGTTATCTTGCCGTGCAAGTACAGTATCTCTGTCGTATAGCGCTGCATTTTTGTTTTCGCATGTTGGTTATTTTGAGTTTACGCCGCCAGGTGGGTTCCGGTCACGTGGTTATCTTGCTGTGCAAGTACAGTATCTCTGCCGTCAACTTGTTCAGAGTGCCGGCGATAGCTCGCCTTCTCTTTGTGGAAAACACGGTACTGAGAAGAAGAAGAGGATGATGTGCTTGGATTTCAAACACGCAATCGTCGAAAAACATGAGCGAGGTGTCGAGGAGGACGTATATAACGGCAGAGGAGAAGAGCATGCCAGGCCACAACTTGTGGATATAAAACACGCAATCGTCGTGTTTTATATAAAACTTGTGCTTGGATATAAAACACGCAATCGTCGAAAAACATGAGCGAGGTGCCGAGGAGGACGTATATAACGGCAGAGGAGAAGAGCATGCCAGGCCACAACTTGTTCAGAGTGCCGGCGATAGCTCGCCTTCTCTTTGTGGAAAACACGGTGAGATCCTTAACATCCAACAACTAATGGGACGCAAACGGGGCGCCCAGTTTAGCGGTACACACATTGATGAATCACCCTGCCTGTGATTCACCCATGACAGGTTATAGCTGGGTCGGGATTCAAACCCAGGCTGGACAGTTTAGACTTTAGAGTCAAGTGTGCGTACCTCCAGTCCAGGCCATCCTACCAACTTGTATGCTGCATACAGGTGAAATATAAAGCGCGAGATATTTTTATATATACTGTATATTAAAAAAAAAATTGGTGTGGTTTTTGGCGGGCTGGAACGGATTAATAGCATTTCAATGCATTTTAATGGGGAAATTTGATTTGAGAAACGAGCAATTTGAGTTACGAGCTCGGTCACAGAACGAATTAAACTCGTAAGTCAAGGTTCCACTGTATATATATATATATATATATATATATATATATATATATACATATATATATATATATATATATATATATATATATATATATATATATATATATATATATATATATATATATATATATATATATATATATATATATATATATTGTTGCGGATATGGGATTTGCATCCATCCATATCCGCTTGTAAATATTCCCCTATTTCCTCAATACTTCCCAACTATCCCCAATCCCCCATTCCCTAGTCCCATTTTCTGTAAACAACACTCTGTAGACCCGACCTCCCCCTATTTCCCCCATTAAATGTCGTGCCCAGGTTCACCGCATCTCATGTAAGACAACTATAGGACATCTTGCTAGTTATTCTTAGTCTATGTCAGTTAAGGACTCGTTTCCATTAATTCTGACCCTTCGTTGCACCAGAATGTGATTGTATGGCACCGTTAGGAAGTTTAGGACCTCCCAATACCTCCCCGCAGCTCTTCCTGGCAGTTCAACAACAACAACAACAACAACAACAACAACAACGAGCGCAGGAAGTGCGCGTCCTCACTCTGGCTTGGTTGGTAGGGGGTGTTGGGAGGGCACCAGGCCTTCCCAACGAGCCGCCATCAAACATGTGCTCGACGGGGTTACCAAATAGGGGCTCCCTGTCAGCTCATCAAGGGCGGAGCCCGGTAACCCCCGCACCCAATGGAAGCGGTGGACCGGCCCCAGTGGGGCGGAACCAACCAGCCGAGGGCGTGTCACTCCTGGCTGAGCATGCACAGTGAGGGGGAGGTGACGTCAGATGTGCGCTGAGCTTGGAGAAAGAAAGACGTCCCCTCCGAGCGCTGTGAGACCTCCCCGCATCTTCTGGACCGTGCTTTATCCTGTCCCCGAGCCAAAGTGCACCTTGTGCTATCAACCTACCTGTCCCTTCCTGCCATCAATCCCTGTGTAAGTCTGCCTTGTTCCGTTTGTCTGTGGTCTGTCTGGGATAAGATAAGACGGTAATTAAGTGCCCATCTCTTCTGTGTCTTTACCTCACTGCCTTGTAATCTACCCCTTTTCTCCACCACTGTAATTATACCCTCCTCCGGAGGTCTTGAGAACTGTACCCCTTGCGTCGTTTCCTCTTTCCCAGTCGTCGTGTCCTTTCTATCATTGATTTGGCATAGCGCGATTTGGCCAACGTCTGGGTGAATCGGGTGAGTTGGGGAAGAATCGGGGGAACTGTTCGGTCGCGGTAATACCAACCGCTCGGTAAATAACATCTTTAACCGCGTCCGCAACAATTGGTAGTCAGGAGTTGGGATTCGAACCTGGGACTAAATTTATTTAGCCCAAATTTTGGACATCAATTGTGTTATTACTGCAACAATTGGTGTCTGGGAGCGAGATACGGACCCGAAGCGCGCTTAACGCGCTCAAAATTACAAGTCACCGAAATTTTGTTTTCCCAAAATTTTGTAAAATTTTGTTCTACAAAAAAAAAACCCGAATTTTGAAAGTCGCGCTATGGGAGATCAAGACGGTTGGGTTCCGGTAGAGGAGAGTGAGGCAGGGTCGATCCAGGACCAAATTGAGGGACAAGAGGAGAGCGAAGCAGTGAGGGCGGCAGGTTCGCAAAATGGCGTCCTCACGCACGAGGTTACGGACGCGCAAAATGGCGCCTCGCAGATGGCTACGGCGAACGCGCCCGCGACCGTAGCAGCGCCGCTGGTGGATTTGAACCTTTTTTTATACAAATGAAGGCCCTTATGGCCCAGAATAGTGAACAATTGGAACAAAGAATGGGCAAGCAATTAAGGGAGGACATGGGGGCCAATAGCCAACGGTTAGAACAAAGGATTTTTATTTTGTATACTGAATCGAGGCTCGTGAAAGAGCTAACATTTATTTCACAAACAAATCAACCAGACAAACAAAATATACAAAAGAGGGAGCGGAAGCCAAGATGGGGAGAGAAGGGGAAGCACACAACCACAACATTTGAGAGCAGGGAGAAGTGTGGGAGGGAGAGGGCTTGGGGGCAGGAGGCGTGGGAAGGGGAGGGGTGGGGGGGGGGGGAGGTATAAAACACATGGGGACCGAAATTAGCGGGGGTAGAAAAGATCAAGGTTTTGGATGGGGGAGGATAAGAGATGGTGGTGAACAGCTGTTTTAAAGACCTGGAGGGTAGAGTGGGATTGAAGAGAGTGAGGGAGTTTGTTCCAGATGCGGGAGAAAAGAGGAATGAAGGAGTGAAGGTGAGCAGAAAGTCTTGATTTTGGCAGTCTAACCATAAGAGGGTTGCAGACAGATCTTGTGCGACCTGTAGGAATATTTGGGGGACAGAGCCCAGAGAGGGCTGGGGGGGCAAGGCCAGAGAGGAGTCGGTAGAAGACGGAAAGACCACCAACCTGCCTGCGGTGAGTGAGTGAAAGGCCCTTGGAGTTAGCTTCATCGCGGGAGATTCCAATGATTCCGAACGCTTTGGTTTCAACAGCGTGAAGACGGGCTAGGTGTGAGGCAGGAGCACCAGACCAGAGGGGAGAGCAGTATTCCATAGAGCTGCGGATGAAAGCTTTGTATGTGGTGAGGAGCTCAGGTGTGTCAAGGAAGGACTTCACACGATGGAGGATGCCCAGTCGGCGACTGGCTTTGGAGGCCAGATTTGAAATGTGGTTTTCCCAGGAAAGATCATGGCAAATAGTGAGACCCAAAAGCTTGAGTGACAGAACTTCTTGGAGAGGATTATTCAGAAAGTGGATGGGAGGGTTTTCCAGTCGGTTGGGGTCCAATAGCGAGAAATTGAGGGAGGACATGGGGTCCAATAGCGAGAAATTGAGGGAGGACATGGGGGCCCAGATCGGAGGGTTAGGGAGTAGAATAGAGGGATTAGGAAACAAATTTGAGGGACTAGACAACAAATTTGAGGGATTAGACAATAGATTAGGGGAAATACAGGAGGGGTTAATGGGGGTAGAAAACAGAATGGCCGCTCAAGAGAATCAAATGGAAGGGATGACAAAGGGGTTAGAGGGGTTAGAAAACAGTATGGAAGGCAAATTGAGGGACATGAGGGACCAAGCGGAAAGGGAAGTTAAACAAATGGGGCAGCAGATAGAGGGGGTCAGAATGGGGGTAGAAACTAAATTGGATGCTCACAGGGAGGAAATGGAGCAGATGAGGGTGGCATCTGGGCAGGAGATGCAGGTGATGAAAGGGGAGATCAGAAGAGGTGTGAGTGAGGAGTTCGGGGGAGTGCGCGAGGAGGTGAGGCACTGTGAGGAGCGCATGGAGAAGGAGGTGAGAAAGGGGACTGTAAAATTGCAAGGTGGTATAGAGGAGTTGACGCTGGGAGTAGAACAGCTGACAGTGGGACAAAAGGAGTTGGGGGACCAGGTAAAGAAGAACACAGCGGTAATAGAGGGTTTACAATCGACACAGAAGGAGATGAAAAAGGACGTAGGGGTAATTTAAAAAGTGTGTCAGACGGTACATGAGGACCTGACGAGGAAAATGAACAAGGTGGTAGAGGTGATGGAGGTTAAAGAGCGGGAGGTGCGGGAGCACATAGAAAAAAATAAGGTGGAGTTAGAGGAAGAACTTAAGGGGGCGCACGAGGAGATGAAGGAGGTGAAGCAGAAATTAGAAGAAGTGGAAGAAGGGGTGAGCGAAATTAAGAAGCGACGGAGAGAGGATAAGAAAGAGATAAAAGAGGAAGTAAAAGAATTGGTCCAAAGTCTGTGTTCGGATCGTGATGATGTGCTCATTAACCGGATGAGGGATTCGCAGGTGATGGAGGAGAAGCGAAGAGAAAGAGGACCCAGTGTAAGTGGTGACCAATATGGTCGTGCGTGTGATGCACCAGGTGATTTAATAAGCTTGGGGGTCGAGATGGACCCGGATGTTCGTGAGAGGCCAAGAGTGAGGTGTATGGCTGGTCCGGAGTGTATGGAACGAGGGTGCGAGCGAGAGGGTCCGGTGATGGGAGAGGTGCGAGGTGTGAGTGAGCAAGGTTGTGGTGGTATGGAATGGGTAGCGGGTTGCAGAAGCGTGACCCATGCATCGACACCAACAGGGGTAGTTTTTAGAGGGACAGGGGAGGCACGGGAGCCCCTTGGGGGTAATGTACTGTGGGGGCCCGGCCGGTTCGGCCCCGCGCTGACCCCGCAAGGGGCGACGCACGGGGTCCGGCAGGCGGGCAACGACTCACATACGAGGTGGTCCCACAAGGTCCCACTCGCGCCGTATGACGGTGGGTAAGGGTGGCATCCCTGCCACCCTTCCCATGATTGGGGCAAATGCGCTATAGTATATGGGGTGGCTATGACAACCGAGCCAGGGAGGGCTCGGATAATGATAGGGACCTAGAAGATGACCTTAGGTGACGTTAAGATTAGGTAGTGACAATGACACCTGTAGTGGGGACGTAGTAGCTTAGTGTTTGATAATGGCGTGGGAGCGCTGAGTGTAAGGGAAGACGGAGGAGCGCGAGTTTTAGAAGGGAGTAGACAGAGCAGATGATGCAGTGTGAATGGAAGTAATGGTGAGCAGCTTCAAATGAGGCATCGGTGAGGCAATGCTCCGAGGTGTGTGTGAGTGTACAAGTGATGAATGAGAGAGCATTGCGGATGAGTGTCATGGTGAGTAGTGAGTGTTGTGGATCAGCGCGAATGCGCTTGGGGGAGAGAAGGGTGCAGGCGGCACCAAGTATGAGAGCACAGGTGTGCAAGTACAGGTGTGTGAAATATATGGAGCAGAGAATGAGTGGTGTGGAGAGAGTTGGAGTAAGTGGTACGGAGTGGTGTGCGTGGTGCGAAGGTGTGAATGGGGGAAGAGTGGACCCCCATCACGAATACCCGGGGCGGGTAGTGTAAGTGTTAGGTAGAGGGTATAGGTAAATTGTGGTTGGATATTGGCATCTGTGGTGCGGGTGGAAGAATGGTGATTGGATGGGTGCATTAGTGTTGTGGAAATGGCTGGGCGTGTAGCCTGTTAGTGTGTGTAGTTGGTTTGGGCACTCCACCACTGTGAGGATGTCGGCCAGGTGAGGCCGCAGGTGGGCTCTGGGAGCCGGTAGTTGTGGATGGGGCACGAGGATCCGGAGGACGGACCCGGGTAGCCCAGTGCCAGAGGGCACCAAGGGGTGACAGAGCCAGGAGGGGCCTTCCCCAGTTAGTTAGGTTAGGGTGAGGAGCTAGGTAAGCTCGGGTGGCAACTGCAGTGGTGGAGGTGTGCAGGTGGGTAGACCTGCCGGGAGAGCTACACGTCGCAGCCCAGAAATTGTGCAAGGGCACCGGGAGATGAATCGGGGGAGTGAGACCCCAAATTGAGAAGCACCACAGTTTGGTCAATGGGAATTGGTTTTTAGAACCCATAGTGTAAGTTGGCCAATGGATTGGCAGGGAAAGACCCCGGGTAATGGAAAGTTGTTAGTCATTTAGGAAATAGTTAGGATTGATGAACCTGTCGCACCATACGCAGCCACTTACCTGAGGTGATGCTGATGACTCCACACCTGTGTTTTCTTTGTTTTGTGTTGCAGGAAAGGAGAATTGCTGTTTGGATTTGTGAGACGCATCACGACGTGGATGAGACATTGGGGTGATTCCATCTCTCCCTCCTTAGGAGGGACTGATGATGAATTGGTGATGGCAGATTTTGATGTTGAGTTGGAGATGGCAGATTTTGATGAGAGTTGGAAATGGCAAATTTGATTGGTTAGGAGGGAGAGAAGACGAATTTGGTTTATGGGAGGAACGGGGAAGACAGTAGGGACGTTGTTGATGTGTAAAGTAGATGTTTATGGGTAGTGTTGTGTTTTGTGGATACAGTAAGGGGTAAGGGAGGGGCAATGTAGGTTCCCTGGTGGGGGGGGGGGGGGGCGTACGGTAGGAACGTACCTGTCTCACCTGGTTCCCATGTGCCCCCAGTGTGCATTACCTTGTATTGCATGCACTTTTGCGCCCTTACCACCTTACTCACTTGTCTTCTTTTGTCTCCCACCTCCGAGGATCTGGCTTTGGGGCAGAGAGAGAGGAGAGAGAGGTGCTGGCTCCGCAGTTGTGGGCCTGTACTTCCGCTGCTTGCTGCCTGGATCGATACACCATATGGACCGCAATTTTTGTGGCTGCCCACAATGGACCGCAGTTCTTTTGCGGTCAAGCACCACCCATGGATGGACCTCTGGGTCAACGTGGCACCTATGCCATACAGGTGAACCACTTTTAGTTGGCCCCCCCTGACGGCCACAATTCAGAAATGGACGCGGTTGGCGCCTTTCTTTATTTCTAAAGAAGCCAAGAGGCCAAGTGCACTCCATGAAGGCAAGACCAGCGGCAGAACATCGGCCGGCTGCGACACCACCGGTGACCATGGACACTTAATTGTGCATTTTTATGAACACTTTATTGGTGCACCGGATGGTGCTGACTGTGCGTAATGGGGTGGTGCTTTTGTTGCTTGGACGGGGTGCTCTGCACATTATTGAAGGCCGTAGGGCCACAGGGCACTCGTGGGTTGGTGTATCGATGCTGGTATGCGTGCTCTCCCTATGCATAACATCTGCATGTGTTCCTCAAAGAACAGGTCCTGGATCGTAGTGTAAATATCAGTGTTGTGTAAATAATGCTCCCTACCGGCTGTATGTTTAGTTTGAGGATGCTTTCCGTGATTCGGTTATCCTGTTGGTGTGTTTCTGTTAGGAGAAGGGTGCAACGTCGCAGGGGGACATATTTACTCATTTGTGAACATCTGTAAAACTGTCGCACTCAGGGTTGAGTTAATAGTAGAGGGAACTACATCTGAGTGCCACACTAAAGTAGGTAAAAATTTATCGGGTCGGGACGCCCCGAGGTAGAGAAGGGTGCAGTGTTGCGGATATGGGATTTGCATCCATCCATATCCGCTTGTAAATATTCCCCTATTTCCTCAATACTTCCCAACTATCCCCAATCCCCTATTCCCTAGTCCCATTTTCTGTAAACAACACTCTGTAGACCCGACCTCCCCCTATTTCCCCCATTAAATGTCGTGCCCAGGTTCACCGCATCTCATGTAAGACAACTATAGGACATCTTGCTAGTTATTCTTAGTCTATGTCAGTTAAGGACTCGTTTCCATTAATTCTGACCCTTCGTTGCACCAGAATGTGATTGTATGGCACCATTAGGAAGTTTAGGACCTCCCAATACCTCCCCGCAGCTCTTCCTGGCAGTTCAACAACAACAACAACAACAACAACGAGCGCAGGAAGTGCGCGTCCTCACTCCGGCTTGGTTGGTAGGGGGTGTTGGGAGGGCACCAGGCCTTCCCAACGAGCCGCCATCAACCATGTGCTCGACGGGGTTACCAAATAGGGGCTCCCTGTCAGCTCCTCGTCAAGGGCAGAGCCCGGTAACCCCCGCACCCAATGGAAGCGGCGGACCGGCCCCAGTGGGGCGGAGCCAACCAGCCGAGGGCGTGTCACTCCCGGCTGAGCATGCGCAGTGAGGGGGAGGTGACGTCAGATGCGCGCTGAGCTTGGAGAAAGAAAGACGTCCCCTCCGAGCGCTGTGAGACCTCCCCGCATCTTCTGGACCGTGCTTTATCCTGTCCCCGAGCCAAGGTGCACCTTGTGCTATCAACCTACCTGTCCCTTCCTGCCATCAATCCCTGTGTAAGTCTGCCTTGTTCCGTTTGTCTGTGGTCTGTCTGGGGTAAGATAAGACGGTAATTAAGTGCCCATCTCTTCTGTGTCTTTACCTCACTGCCTTGTAATCTACCCCTTTTCTCCACCACTGTAATTATACCCTCCTCCGGAGGTCTTGAGAACTGTACCCCTTGCGTCGTTTCCTCTTTCCCAGTCGTCGTGTCCTTTCTATCATTGATTTGGCATAGCGCGATTTGGCCAACGTCTGGGTGAATCGGGTGAGTTGGGGAAGACTCGGGGGAACTGTTCGGTCGCGGTAATACCAACCACTCGGTAAATAACATCTTTAACCGCGTCCGCAACAATATACACACACATACAGTATATATATACACACAAGCAGTATATATATACACACAAACAGTATATATATATATATATATATATATATATATATATATATATATATATATACACACACACATACAGTATATGTATACACACATACAGTACATATACACACACATACAGTATATATACACACATGCGGTATATATCCGCACATACAGTATATATATATATATACACGCATACAGTATATATATACACACATACAGTATATGTATATACACACATACAGTATATGTGTATACACACATACAGTATATGTGTATACACACATACTGTATGTATATACACACATACAGTATGTATATACACACATACAGTATGTATATACACACATACAGTATATATATGCACACATACAGTATATATATGCACACATACAGTATATATATGCACACATACAGTATATGTATATACACACATACAGTATGTATATACACACATACAGTATGTATATACACATATACAGTATATATATACACACATACAGTATATATATACACACATACAGTATATGTATATACACACATACATTATGTATATACACACATACATTATGTATATACACACATACAGTATGTATATATATACACACACACAGTATATATTGTTACGGATCGCGGATTAGATGTTATTTACCGAGCGGTGGTATTGCCGCGACCTAACAATTCCCCCGATTCTTCCCCAACTCACCCGATTCCACCCGACGTTGACCAAGTCGCGCTATGCTAAATCAATGATTTGGAAAGGACACAACGACTGGGATAAATGAAACGACACAAGGGGTACAGTTCTCAAGACCTCCGGAGGAGGATATAATTGGTGGTGGAGAAAAGGGGTAGATTACAAGGTATGAGGTAAAGCACAGAAGAGATAGGCACTTAGACACAATCTTATCTATCCCAGACAGACCACAGACAAACGGAACAAGACTGACTTACACAGGGATTGATGGCAGGGAAGGACAGGCAGTCGATAGCACAAGGTGCACCTTGGCTCAGGGACAGGATACAGCTCAGTCTTTGGGAGGTCTCTCGGCGCTCGGAGGGTGCGTCCTTTCTCCTTCAGCTCTGCGCGCATCTGACGTCACCTCCCTCTTCCTGCGCATGCTCAGCGGGGGGTGACACGCCCTCGGCTCGTTGGCTCCGCCCCAGATGGGATCGGTCCGCCGCTTCTATTGGGTGCGGGGGTTGCCGGGCTCCGCCCTTGACGAGGGGCTGACAGCGAGCCCCTACTTGGTAACCCCGTCGAGCACATGGTCGATGGCGGCTCGCTGGAAAGGCTTGGTGCCCTCCCAACACCCCCTACCAACCAAGCCGGAGTGAGGACGCGCACTCCCCGCGCCGCCGCCGCTGTTGTTGTTGCTGTTGTTGTTGCTGTTGCTGAACCGTGAGGAAGAGCTGCGGGGAGGTATTGGGAGGTCCTAAACTTCCTAACGGTGCCATACAATCACATTCTGGTGCAACGAAGAGTCAGAGTTAATGGGAACGAGTCCTTAACTGACATAAACTAAGAATAACTAGCAAGATGTCCTATAGTTGTCTACGTGAGATGCGGTGGACCTGGATGCGACATTTAATGGGGGAAATAGGGGGAGGTCGGGTCTACAGAGTGTTGTTTACAGGAAATGGGACTAGGGAATGGGGGATTGGGGATAGTTGGGAAGTATGGAGGAAATAGGGGAATATTTACAAGCGGATATGGATGGATGCCAATCTCATATCCGCAACATTGCACCCTTCTCTACCTCGGGGCGTGCCGACCCGATAAATTTTTACTTACTTTAGTGTGGCACTCAGATGTAGTTCCCTCTACTATTAACTCAACCCTGAGTGCGACAGTTTTACAGATGTTCACAAATGAGTAAATATGTCCCCCTGCGACGTTGCACCCTTCTCCTCACAGAAACACACCCACAGGATAACCGAATCGCGGAAAGCATCCTCAAACCAAACATACAGCCGGTAGGGAGCATTATTTACACAAGAATGATATTTACACTACGATCCAGGACCTGTTCTTTGAGGAACACATGCAGATGTTATGCATAGAGAGAGAGCACGCATGCCAGCATCGATACACCAACCCACGAGTGCCCTGTGGCCCTACGGCCTTTAATAATGTTCAGAGCACCCCATCCAAGCACCAAAAGCACCACCCCATTATGCACAGTCAGCACCATCCGGTGCACCAATAAAGTGTTCAGTAAAAACAAAAGCACAATCAAGTGTCCATGGTCACCAGTGGTGTCGCAGCCGGCCGATGTTCTGCCGCTGGTCTTGCCTTCCTGGAGTGCACTTGGCCTTCTGGCTTCTTTAAAAATAAAGAAAGGCGCCAACCGCGTCCATTTCTAAATTGTGGCGGTCAGGGGGCCAACTATAAGTGGTTCACCTGTATGGCATAGGTGCCACGTTGACCCATAGGTCCATCCACGGGTGGTGCTTGCCCGCAGAAGAACTGCGGTCCATTGTGGGCGGCCACAAAAATTGCGGTCCATATGGTGTATCGATGCTGGCAGCAAGCAGCGAAAGTACAGGCCCACAACTGCGGAGCCAGCACCTCTCTCTCCTCTCTCTCCGCCCCAAAGCCAGATCTTCGGAGGTGGGAGACAAAAGAAAACAAGTGAGTAAGGTTGTAAGGGCGCAAAAGTGCACGCAATGCAAGGTAATGCGCACTGGGGGCACATGGGAACCAGGTGAGACAGGTACGTTCCTACCGTATGCCCCCCCCCCCCCCCCCACCAGGTAACCTACATTGCCCCTCCCTTACCCCTTACTGTATCCACAAAACACAACACTACCCATAAACATCTACTTTACACATCAACAACGTCCCTACTGTCTTCCCCGTTCCTCCCATAAACCAAATTAGTCTTCTCTCCCTCCTAACCAATCAAATTTGCCATTTCCAACTCTCATCAAAATTTGCCATCTCCAACTCAACATCAAAATTTGCCATCACCAATTCATCATCAGTCCCTCCTAGGGAGGGAGAGATGGAATCACCCCAATGTCTCATCCACGTCGTGATGCGTCTCACAAATCCAACAGCAATTCTCCTTTCCTGCAACACAGACAAAGGAACAAAGGTGTGGAGTCATCATCACCACAGGTAAGTGGCTGCGTATGGTGCGACAGGTTCATCAATCCTAACTATTTCCGAAATGACTAACAACTTTACATTACCCGGGGTCTTTCCCTGCCAATCCATTGGCCAACTTACACTATGGGTTCTAAAAACCAATTCCCATTGACCAAACTGTGGTGCTTCTCAATTTGGGGTCTCACTCCCCCGATTCATCTCCCGGTGCCCTCGCACAATTTCTGGGCTGTGACGTGTAGCTCTCCCAGCAGGTCTACCCACCTGCACACCGCCACCACTGTAGTTGCCACCCGAGCTTACCTGCTCCTCACCCTAACCTAACTAACTGGGGAAGGCCCTCTCGCACTCTCACCCCCTCAGTGCCCTCTCTGGCACGGGCTGCCCGATCCACACCCGGGATCCTCAGGCACCCACTGACACTAACGGCTCCCAGAGCCCACCTGCGGCCTCACCTGGCCGACATCCTCACAGTGGTGGAGTGCCCAAACCAACTACACACACTAACAGGCTACACGCCCAGCCATTTCCACAACACTAATGCACCCATCCACAATACCATTCTGCAACCGCACCACAAATGCCAATATCCAACCACAATTTACCTATACCCTCTACCTAACACTTACACTACCCGCCCCGGGTACTCGTGAAAGGGGTCCACTCTTCCCCCATCCACACCTTCGCACCATGCACACCACTCCGTACCACTTACTCCAACTCTCTCCACACCACTCATTCCAATACTCCATGTATTCCACACACCTGTACTTGCACACCTGTGCTCTCATACTTGGTGCCGCCTGCACCCTTCTCTCCCCCAAGCGCATTCGCGCTGATCCACAACACTCACTACTCATACACTGCTCCACACACCTGTCCAGTTCTCACACAGCATCATCTCATCTAACTACTCCCCTCTGAACCTTGCGCTTCCCAGTCGTCCCTTTAAACTATTGCGCTGCCTCGTCATTATCAAACACTAAGCTACTACGTCCCCACTACAGGTATCAGTCACTATCTAAACCTTAACGTTACCTAATGTCATCTTCGCTAGATCCCTACACACCATATCCTAACCCACCCGGGCTAGTTTTCACTGCCATACACCCCATAAGCTAGTGCTCCTTTGCCCCCCCATTTGTGAGGGATGACAGAGTTGCCATCCCACCACATCGGGCATCTCCCACTACCAATTTTGCCCATCAAATTTCAACAAATCAAAAATTTGCCAATCATCTGCCAATCACCGTACCAATCATCAAATTTTGCTTTTTTTTTTTAATTTCGGGGCCAAAACACTATCCTCATCACCCGTCTACTTATTAGATCCTCTCGGTGCGCCAATTCCCTTCTAAAGCTCGGCTTCGTACAGCCGAGCAATGAATACGGGTTGTTTTGTGCCAGCGGCTGGATACGTCCCGCATTCGGGGCAGGGACGGGGGCTTACCCGGGCCGAGATCCCACGCACCACCTCGGCGTGGAGCCATCCAATGTCCCGATCTCGACCTGCCGGCACGTCTCAACAAAAAGTGGTCGCCATGACGACCCTTCCTATCGAGCTGCCCGCTCCGCCTAGTGGAGCACGGACGCGGCCGTTCCAAGCGAGGCCCAGCGTGGATCGCGTACGGCGGTCCTTTCGAACCCGCCGTGGCTCGGATCCCCGCTGGTTCTCGCGGCACGCGAAGCCCGGCACGCACCGAGGGCCCGATTCGGCTAAAAGTCGCTCTAACCGCTAACCCGGTTACCGTCGATGCCTCACCTGCATGCTCACACGCATACGCTACCCCTTTCTTGCTCATACCTCCAGCTGTTCCCATGCTCCTCGTCGTACCTTCTCTTACACACCTCGGTACACTCATTCCACTCACAGCCTTGGTCACACACCTGACCACCGAACACTTTGGCACACATTCGTTGTTCGCACACCTCACCAACACACCTCTTCGCGCCCCTTCCTCGGTCACCTCCTCTGTGACAATCACAGGTGTGCTTTCACTCGCACACCCAACCACGTGCCTCACGACCAACTCAAGTGTGCATTCCCACACACGCTCTACCATTCCAGGTGTGCTTCCTTTCTCACCTGTCACAACCAACTCACGCTCCGTGTCACTCTTACTACTCTCACCTCCACTCTCGACAGCGCACTCTTTCCTCATGCACCCGTCCGTTACACACCTTTCTCGCGCACACTCTCCCGTTACACCCTCTGTAACACTCACCACAGGTGTACACTCTTCCTTACTTGTGACAGCGCACTCTTTCCCCATGCACCTGTCCGTCACACATCTTTCTCGCACACCCTCTCCCGTTACATCCTCTGTAACACTCACCACAGGCGTGCATTCTCCCTTTACACCCTCCGTAACACGCCTCACTACGCGCTTCCATGTGCTCCCTCGCACACGCGCGACGACCGACTCACTCACTCTCGACACTCGACAGCACCCTCACTCCTTGGCACGCACTTTTTCCTCACACACCCCAGAGTCGGACTTTCTCGCACACCTCCTTTTTCGCACACCAGACCTGTCGCACACTTCACCAACGGCCTCTCACGAACACCCGGGTCCATCTCGACCCCCAAGCTCAGTAAATCACCTGGCGCATCATACGCACGACCATATTGGTCACCACTTACACCGGGTCCTCTTTCTCTTCACTTCTCCTCCATCACCTGCGAATCCCTCATCCGGTTAATGAGCACATCATCACGATCCGAACACAGACTTTGGACCAATTCTTTTACTTCCTCCTTTATCTCTTTCTTATCCCCTCTCCGTCGCTTCTTAATTTCGCTCACCCCTTCTTCCACTTCTTCTAATTTCTGCTTCACCTCTTTTATTTCCCGGTACGTCTCCTCAAGCTCGTCCTCTCAGGCTACCTTGACCGTTTCTATGTGCGTCCTCACCTGCCGGTCCTTCGTCTCCATTACCTCTGTCACCTCGTCAAACCTCGTTGTCAGTCCCTCACGTACCATCTGACATTGCCTCTGTGTCGCTATCAAGTCATTTTTTATGTCGTTTTGTGTCGCTCTTAACCCTCCTAGTACCGCAGTGTTCCTTTGAACCTGCTCCGTTAGTCCTTTTTGTCCCTCCGTCAGCTGTTCCACTCCCAGCGTCAACTCCTCTATACCACCTTGCAATTTTACAGTCCCCTTTCTCACCTCCTTCTCCATGCGCTCCTTACAGTGCCTCACCTCCTCGCGCACTCCTCCGACCTCCTCACTCACACCTCTTCTGATCTCTTCTCCCATCACCTGCATCTCCTGCCCAGATGCCACCCTCATCTGCTCCATTTCCTCCCTGTGAGCATCCAATTTAGTTTCTACCCCCATTCTGACCCCCTCTATCTACTGCCCCATTTTTTTAACTTCCCTTTCCGCTTGGTCCCTCATGTCCCTCAATTTGCCTTCCATACGGTTTTCTAACCCCTCTCACCCATTTTTCACTCCCTCTATCTGATTCTCCTGGGCAGCCATTCTATTTTCTACCCCCGTTAACCCCTCCTGTATTTCCCCTAATCTATTGTCTAATTTCCCAAATTTCTTGTCTAACCCCTCACCGGTACCCCTCGCTTCGTCCCTCATTACCCCCATTTGGCCCTCCAATCGCTCACCCTGAGCATCCATCCGGTTCCCCATTACCCCCATTTGGCCCTCCAATCGCTCACCCAATCGCTCACTATCAGCCCTCATTTGCTCACGATTAGCCCTCATATCGTCCTTCTGCAGGTTGAGGGACGCCTGCATTTGTACCATAAATTGCTCCATGAGGGCCTGCATTTGGGCCATCCCTCCCACTTGTGCAGCGGGTGCGGCCGCCGTAGCCATGTGCGAGGCGCCATTTTGCGCGCCCGCAACCTCGTGCGCGAGGACGCCATTTTGCGAACCTGCCGCCCTCACTGCTTCGCTCTCCTCTTGTCCCTCAATTTGGTCCTGGATCGACCCTGCCTCACTCTCCTCTACCGGAACCCAGCCGTCTTGATCCGCCATAGCGCGACTTTCAAAATTCGGGTTTTTATTTTAAAACAAAACAAATTTCGGTTACTTGTAATTTTGAGCGCGTTAAGACCGCTTCGGGTCCGATCTCACTCCTCGACACCAGTTGTTACGGATCGCGGATTAGATGTTATTTACCGAACGGTGGTATTGCCGCGACCTAACAATTCCCCCGATTCTTCCCCAACTCACCCGATTCCACCCGACGTTGACCAAGTCGCGCTATGCTAAATCAATGATTTGGAAAGGACACAACGACTGGGATAAATGAAACGACACAAGGGGTACAGTTCTCAAGACCTCCGGAGGAGGATATAATTGGTGGTGGAGAAAAGGGGTAGATTACAAGGTATGAGGTAAAGCACAGAAGAGATAGGCACTTAGACACAATCTTATCTATCCCAGACAGACCACAGACAAACGGAACAAGACTGACTTACACAGGGATTGATGGCAGGGAAGGACAGGCAGTCGATAGCACAAGGTGCACCTTGGCTCAGGGACAGGATACAGCTCAGTCTTTGGGAGGTTTCTCGGCGCTCGGAGTGTGCGTCCTTTCTCCTTCAGCTCTGCGCGCATCTGACGTCACCTCCCTCTTCCGGCGCATGCTCAGCGGGGGGTGACACGCCCTCGGCTCGTTGGCTCCGCCCCAGATGGGATCGGTCCGCCGCTTCTATTGGGTGCGGGGGTTGCCGGGCTCCGCCCTTGACGAGGGGCTGACAGCGAGCCCCTACTTGGTAACCCCGTCGAGCACATGGTCGATGGCGGCTCGCTGGAAATGCTTGGTGCCCTCCCAACACCCCCTACCAACCAAGCCGGAGTGAGGACGCGCACTCCCCGCGCCGCCGCCGCTGTTGTTGCTGTTGCTGTTGCTGTTGCTGAACCGTGAGGAAGAGCTGCGGGGAGGTATTGGGAGGTCCTAAACTTCCTAACGGTGCCATACAATCACATTCTGGTGCAACGAAGAGTCAGAGTTAATGGGAACGAGTCCTTAACTGACATAAACTAAGAATAACTAGCAAGATGTCCTATAGTTGTCTACGTGAGATGCGGTGGACCTGGATGCGACATTTAATGGGGGAAATAGGGGGAGGTCGGGTCTACAGAGTGTTGTTTACAGGAAATGGGACTAGGGAATGGGGGATTGGGGATAGTTGGGAAGTATGGAGGAAATAGGGGAATATTTACAAGCGGATATGGATGGATGCCAATCTCATATCCGCAACAATATATACACACATACACAGTATATATATACACACATACACAGTATATATATATATATATATACACACCCACATACAGTATATATACACACTCATACAGTATATATATATATATATATATACACACACAGACAGTATATATATACACCCACATACAGTATATATACACACATACAGTATATATACACACTCGTACAGTGTATATACACACACATACAAGTATATATACACGCACATACAAGTATATATACACGCACATACAAGTATATATACACGCACATACAAGTATATATACACGCACATACAAGTATATACAGTGGGGAGAACAAGTATTTGATACACTGCCGATTTTGCAGGTTTTCCCACTTACAAAGCACGTCAAGGTCTGTAATTTTTATCATAGGTACACTTCAACTGTGGAAGACGGAATCTAAAACAAAAATCCTGAAAATCACATTGTATGATTTTTAAGTAATTAATTTGCATTTTATTGCATGAAATAAGTATTTGATACATCAGAAAAACAGAACTTAATATTTGGTACAGAAACCTTTGTTTGCAATTACAGAGATCAGACGTTTCCTGTAGTTCTTAACCAGGTTTGCACACACTGCAGCAGGGATTTTGGCCCACTCCTCCATACAGATCTTCACCAGATCCTTCAGGTTTCGGGGCTGTCGCTGCGCAACACAGACTTTCAGCTCCCTCCAAAGATTTTCTATTGGGTTCAGGTCTGGAGACTGGCTAGGCCACTCCAGGACCTTGAGATGCTTCGTACGGAGCCACTCCTTAGTTGCCCTGGCTGTGTGTTTCGGGTCGTTGTCATGCTGGAAGACCCAGCCACGCCCCATCTTCAATGCTCTTATTGAGGGAAGGAGATTGTTGGCCAAGATCTCGCGATACATGGCCCCATCCATCCTCCCCTCAATACGGTGCAGTCGTCCTGTCCCCTTTGCAGAAAAGCATCCCCAAAGAATGATGTTTCCACCTCCATGCTTCACGGTTGGGATGGTGTTCTTGGGGTTGTACTCATCCGTCTTCTTCCTCCAAACACGGCGAGTGGAGTTTAAACCAAAAAGCTCTATTTTGGTCTCATCAGACCACTTGACCTTCTCCCATTCCTCCTCTGGCTCATCCAGATGGTCATTGGCAAACTTCAGACGGGCCTGGACATGCGCTGGCTTGAGCAGAGGGACCTTGCGTGCGCTGCAGGATTTTAATCCATGACGGCGTAGTGTGTTACTTATGGTGTTCTTTGATACTGTGGTCCCAGCTCTCTTCAGGTCATTGACCAGGTCCTGCCGTGTAGTTCTGGGCTGATCCCTCACCTTTCTCATGATCATTGAGGCTCCACGAGGTGAGATCTTGCATGGAGCCCCAGACCGAGGGAGATTGACTGTCATCTTGAACTTCTTCCATTTTCTAATAATTGCGCCAACAGTTGTTGCCTTCTCACCAAGCTGCTTGCCTATTGTCCTGTAGCCCATCCCAGCCTTGTGCAAGTCTACAAATTTGTCCCTGATGTCCTTAGACAGCTCTCTGGTCTTGCCCATTGTGGAGAGGTTGGAGTCTGATTGATTGAGTGTGGACAGGTCTGGAGACGGCTTTGCGGTCGGTCTTTGCGGTCTTTGTGGTCGGAGACGGTCTGGAGACGTCTTTTATGCAGATAACGAGTTCAAACAGGTGCAGTTAATACAGGTAATGAGTGGAGAATGGGAGGGCTTCTTAAAGAAAAAACTAACAGGTCTGTGAGAGCCGGAATTCTTACTGGTTGGTAGGTGATCAAATACTTATTTCATGCAATAAAATGCAAATTAATTACTTAAAAATCATACAATGTGATTTTCAGGATTTTTGTTTTAGATTCCGTCTTCCACAGTTGAAGTGTACATATGATAAAAATTACAGACCTTGACGTGCTTTGTAAGTGGGAAAACCTGCAAAATCGGCAGTGTATCAAATACTTGTTCTCCCCACTGTATATACGCACATACAGTATATATATATATACACACATACAGTATATATATATATACACACATACAGTATATATATATATACACACATAGTCTATATACACATACAGTATATATACACACATACAGTATGTATACACACCTACAGTATGTATACACACCTACAGTATGTATACACACCTACAGTATGTATACACACCTACAGTATGTATACACACATACAGTCTGTATACACACATACAGTATGTATACACACATACAGTATGTATACACACATACAGTATGTATACACACATACAGTATGTATACACACATACAGTATGTATTGTGTTTGTATGTATTGTATTGTATACACACATACAGTATGTATACACACATACAGTATGTATACACACATACAGTATGTATACACACATACAGTATATATATATATATATATATATATATATATATATATATATATATATATACTGTATATATATATATATATATATATATATATATATATATATACTGTATATATATATATATATATATATATATATATATATATATACTGTATATATATATATATATATATATATATATATATATATATACACTGTATATATATATATATATATACTGTATATATATATATATATATATATATATATATATATATATACTGTATATATATATATATATACTGTATATATATATATATATATACTGTATATATATATATATATACTGTATATATATATATATATATATATATATATATATATATATATATACATACTGTATATATATATATATATATATATATATATATATACTGTATATATATATATATATATATATATATATATATATATATATATATCAATTAGCACAGTCTCTAACTGAAAGATCCTTCATGAAATGAACAGCAGACCGAGTAGTTACAGTAACACACATGGCATACGCGGCCTTCTCAATTCTATCAACCAACAGGTTCTTCCGGTGGAACCCATAATGTATAGAACTTGAACGATGCAAAGGAATGTCGGCGAAATGAAGTGAGTGTCTGAGGTTATGGAGATAAAATTTTAAAAAACATCACAAGGAGTCATCAAAAGTGCCTCATACCGGCGAGAATGGCCTGCTGAAGCATCTCTACAACGTGGACAGCCAAGCGAAGGGACCCAAAAGACCGTTCCTTCAGGAATCCCACGTTGGTGCATTTATTGAGTGATTTTGTCACAAATAATTATTTGGATCTTTATATTCTTCACAGGATATCATTTTAATCGATGCATTTCATCGTCTTTACAGTACTAATAAAACATAGCCCGCTACACCGCCCATCGGAGGAAAAAACAAATATGTTCTTCATGCTTTTTCTGTCAATTAAATCTTCAAAGATTCACGAATTCAAAGATTCACGATTCACGAAGAAATAAATATATCAGAATTTTTTTTCAGAACTAATAAGTGCACATAGAAAACTAATAATTAAATATTAACGGTTGCTGCTGCTAAATCTGCCACCATGGCCAACATAACGTGGCCAACATAACGTGTCCAACTAGAACGGCACTCAGTAGCGAGCATACCTCTGCCGGACGTTTTGCCGTTATGTTTTGTATCTCACTGGTAGACCGGATCTGGATCCGGAGCTGAACAAGGTCGGCTTGTTCTTGTCGTCCAACTAACTCATCCACCTAGTTTCCTACGAATCCGTCCACAACTTTTTGATACTGATCATCAAACGGTAAATGCTGCAGACCAATTAGCGAGCGGTGTATTAGAGTTGTTTTCCTTTAGTCGAGCTGGTCTCCCACTCCACAAAAAATAAACGTATTATTTTAACTACATAAAGTGTCGTGAATCAAAATCGAATGAGGTAAATTTAGGATTAACATGGCGGATTAATTGATCATTATTATATTCTTACATCTTATTACATCTTATATTCTTACATCTTATATTTCTTACATCAATAAACCACGCTCGGAGGGCCGAGGTGGTGGAATTGCCGTTATTCACCGACAAGACATCAAGACCAACCTCATCTCCATCTCATCTGCTCCATCATTTGAACACCTGGCTTTTAAACTCTCTGGTCACACACAGTCAGTCATCTCATCTGTTGTTGGCTGTTGTCTACTGTTGTTGTTGGCTGTTGTCTACCGCCCTCCCAAACCACACCCATCATTCCTGTCTGACTGCTCCTACTTTCTGACCCAGCTATGTTCCCTCTCCCCCTCAATCCTCCTCCTTGGTGATTTCAATATCCACATGGACTCCACTGACTCCACGCTAACCACTGACTTCACTGATTTACTCACCTGCTTTAACCTCACTCAACATGTCAACTTTCCTACCCATAACCGTGGTCACATTTTGGACCTTGTCTGCTCTACTGGACTAATTTTGCACCATCTCTCTGGCTCCGACCTCACTCTCTCTGACCACCTAGCCATCACTCTGACCATCAACATCCCCACCCCAGCACCAAGGCATTATCGCACTATCAACTTCCGTAAGCTAAACGCTCTTTCACCTACCTCATTCTCATCGACCCTCTCTGAAAAAATGTCCACTTCTCCCTTCGTTGACCTCCACACCCCTTCTGACCTCACTGACTACTACAACCACACTCTCTCCTCCTGCCTTGACCAACTTGCGCCTATAAAAACCAAAACAGTTTCTTTCACCCATTCTGCTCCCTGGTTTACCCCTGAACTCCGCCTGATGAAAACTCGTGCTCGCCAACTTGAAAGACTCCGCAATAAAACAGGTCTCACAGTTCACTCCCAGGCCTACAAGGACCACATACAACACTATAAAGATGCCCTCTCCCACGCCCGCTCCGCCTACTACTCTCAAATTATCCACTCTGGCTCCGGAAACCCAAAAGCACTCTTCTCTACAATAAACAAACTCCTCAGCCCCCTGAACACCACCACCCAGTCATTCACAATAGACAACTGCATCTCCTTCCTTTCATTCTTCCAACGCAAAATTGAAAACATCTACAACAGCTTGACCACCGCCGCACCCGCTCCCCCTCAAACCACCTGCCCCCCCTTATCCTGCCATCCCCTGTCTCAATTCTCCCCAGTCTCCCCTACTGACCTCTCTGAACTCCTCATCGGAATGAAAACTGCCACCTGCACTCTTGACGCCATCCCCTCCAGCTTTGTCAAGGCCTCCCTTCCTGCTCTCTCTCCACTTATCATTGCAACAATAAACTCCTCCCTGTCTACAGGCATCGTCCCACCATCCCTAAAAATTGCTGCTGTTACCCCCATTCTGAAAAAACCTGGACTAAACCCTGACACCCTAAACAACTTCAGACCCATCTCCAACCTACCCTTTCTGTCAAAGGTTTTGGAACGCGCTGTAGCCGCTCAACTCAAACATCACCTCTCTGCCAATAACCTGTATGAAACATTCCAATCCGGATTCCGCTCCAACCACAGTACTGAAACTGCTCTCCTCAAAATCACCAACGACCTTCTCCTCTCCTCTGACGCTGGCAACCTCAACATTCTCGTCCTCCTCGACCTCAGCGCCGCCTTTGACACCATCGATCACACCATCCTCCTCACCCGACTTGAATCCACCTTTAACATTACCGGCACTGCCCTCTCTTGGATTAAATCATACCTCTCTGACAGACGTCAGTTCATCTCCATCAATAACTGCAAATCCCCTACTGCCCCCTCCCCCAAGGTGTCCCCCAAGGTTCAGTTCTTGGCCCCCTCCTCTTCATCCTTTACCTGTCCCCCCTCGGTCACTTAATCCGCCGTCATGGTCTCCAATTCCACTGCTTCGCCGATGACATCCAGCTTTTCATCTCCACCAAGTCCATCTCCACCGCCACCCACTCTATCCTGACAAACTGCATCACTGAAATAAAATCCTGGCTTCAAATCAACTTCCTCAAACTTAACTGTGATAAATCTGAAATAATCATCATTGGCCCAAAAACGCTCACCAAGTCCACCCATAACTTTGCCCTCAACATCGACGGTTTCCCAGTATCCACCTCCCCTCACATCCGGAATCTTGGCATCATCTTTGACCAAACCCTCTCCTTCGACAAATACACTAAACAGATCACAAAGACAGCCTTCTTTCACCTGAAAAACATCGCCCGTCTCCGTCCATCCCTCTCCTCCGTGGCTGCAGAAACCCTCATCCACGCCTTCATCACTTCCCGTCTGGACTACTGCAATAGCCTCCTTTATGGTTCACCCTCAACAATCACCAATAAACTCCAATACATTCAGAACTCCGCTGCCCGTCTACTCACCCATTCCCGGACCCGTGACCACATCACCCCCGTCCTTTACAAGCTTCACTGGCTCCCCATCTCCCAGAGAATCCAGTACAAAATCCTCCTCTTGACCTACAAAGCCCTCCATAACCTGGCCCCATCCTACCTGGCTGACCTCCTCTCCAGACACACTCCCACCCACAACCTCCGCTCTGATGGTACCAACCTCCTGACCCCCCGACCCCCCCCCCATCCGGACCAAATTTAGATCCTGGGGGGACAGGGCCTTCTCCATCGCTGCTCCCACCCTCTGGAACTCGCTACCTCACACCATCAGAGACTCCTCCTCACTCATCACATTCAAAACATCACTCAAGACCCACCTGTTCAACACCGCATTCAACATTTAACCCACAGCATCTAACCCCTGACTATCTCCTCTCCTTCTCCCTCCTTTGTGCTTTGAATATTTCCCTATTGATTCTTCTTTTTTTGCAATTGTTTTTATGTTTTGCTATGCATTATGTTTTGCTATGCATTATGTTTTGCACTCTGTCAAAGCGTCTTTGGGCTTCCTGAAAAGCGCTATATAAAATAAATGCATTATTATTATTATTATTATTATTATTATTATTATTATTATTATTATTATTATTATTATTATTATTATTATTATTATATCTAAGGAAATTATATGTTTTGGTTGCAAATGTCGGGATGATGTTGACCAGACGGCCGAGAGCATGTCCGAGCCTCGTGCCCGTGGCGCCAACGGCTGCGCGTTTAGAGGAGCAGGTCGAGCCGGCGGAATCGGGTCACGGTTCGTTATGAGCAACATGTGGATTCTGAGGGAAATGGGACAAAGTGCTGGGATGCCTGGGAACCTTTGCGTTGGCGGGAACAGCTGGAGAACATCCAGAGCATGCAGCAAACCAAGGTCGCACCTGTGGACACGCTGGGCGCCGACAAGTGCTTCGATGAAAAAGCACCTGCACAGGTGTGGCTCAGCTAGCTGACTCTGTACGTCTTCTGTCTTGGGGGTCGGCTCCACCTGTAGGTCGTGCCGAGAGCTCACGTGGTCTGGACCAATATGAATATCCACAACACAAGGGAGCGAAACCTTTCGGCGACTACGAAGTATGTTGTTTCCAATGTCATCCCGTTAACAACTTCCGCAAACGATTCGCTCGAGGACGTTAATGTGTCACAAAACCTCTAATGGCGGAAGAGAAACGGTCGAGGTCGTGCTCTATGTTTATGAACGGTCGAGGTCATGCACTATGTTTATGAACGGTCGAGGTCGTGCTCTGTATGTTTATGAACGGTCGAGGTCGTGCTCTATGTTTATGAACGGTCGAGGTCATGCACTATGTTTATGAACGGTCGAGGTCGTGCTCTGTATGTTTATGAACGGTCGAGGTCGTGCTCTGTATGTTTATGAACGGTCGAGGTCGTGCTCTATGTTTATGAACGGTCGAGGTCGTGCTCTGTATGTTTATGAATGGTCGAGGTCGTGCTCTATGTTTATGAACGGTCGAGGTCGTGCTCTGTATGTTTATGAACGGTCGAGGTTGTGCTCTGTATGTTTATGAACGGTCGAGGTTGTGCTCTATGTTTATGAACGGTCGAGGTTGTGCTCTATGTTCATGAATGGTCGAGGTCGTGCACTATGTTTATGAACGGTCGAGGTTGTGCTCTGTATGTTTATGAACGGTCGAGGTTGTGCTCTATGTTTATGAACGGTCGAGGTCGTGCTCTATGTTCATGAACGGTCGAGGTCGTGCTCTATGTTTATGAACGGTCGAGGTCGTGCTCTATGTTTATGAACGGTCGAGGTCGTGCTCTGTATGTTTATGAACGGTCGAGGTTGTGCTCTGTATGTTTATGAACGGTCGAGGTTGTGCTCTATGTTTATGAACGGTCGAGGTTGTGCTCTATGTTCATGAATGGTCGAGGTCGTGCTACTTTCTTTCCCCGGCCACCAGCTTGTTCAACTTCAAAATGATAGCCATCTTGTCCTTTCCAGAAAATCAGAGGGTACTGGAGGGCGTCATAGAATCGGTGAGTCTCCGAAATCCGCTTCGTGCTGTTGTCGCGAAGATGCAGGACGATGTCGCGATTGTTGTACTGCTCTCCTACCATGAGAACTGCAACGTCATTGTTGACTGGCTCGTTAAACCGACGTTCGTGCTCTCCGTGAGGACGTTTGTCAGCTCGAATTACGACCTTGTAATCAGGTGAAGGCATTCTCTCCAATGTCGACTTGAAGCTGTTGACCAGCGCATTATTTGAGTGGAGCATATCTTGTAAGGCGAGGATTAGTTCAGAGCGTAGGTTGGGTAAGTTCTGTCCTCGTCGGGCAGCTTCTTCTCGGTGGTCACCCATTAAATAGATTTGTAAAAATTTCGGTTGCTCACCTGGTTGAGGGTGGATAGAGCCAATGAGGTGGTATACCTGGCCTTGCACCTTGAATGTAGGCATGAATCCTTGCTCAGTGACGAT
>NC_136268.1:50753810-50813810 GCF_964187855.1 Myxine glutinosa
CCTTTGCAGCTCAGAGGAGTAGGCAACAATTACCAAGCAGCATGTTGACCCTGGTGTTGGGCTAGCGGCTAGGGTGCCGGCTTAGGATCCTAGGATCCTGGGTTCGAATCCCGGTCGATCGCTGAATTAACGCCAGGGGGGTTGACTCAGCCTGTCATACCTTCCGAGGTCGGCTAATTGAGTACCAGTTCACTGGTAATTCCCTGTTTGTCGTTAAAAGGCGGCAAAAAGGGTTGGCGTCAGGAAGGGCATCCGGCCGTAAAACATTGCTTCAAAAAGGGGACCAAAAAAACAACAACAACCACGGTTCCCGAAAAAGGCCAACCCCCGCTTAGCGGGGGAAAATGGCCTCTAAAGGTGGTTATATTATATATTTATATGTTGAGCACTCTCAAGGTGGTTTAAGCACTCAAGTAAGCACTCCAATGAAACGGTTAAAGAACGGCTTGTTTGGCAGACAATTAGTGATGCATACAGTGAGGATCAGGCATTCGATAATTGAGCATTTTATTGTAATTCTTTTCATTGCACTCAATGAAATTACACTTCAGGCACATTCCTTCATCTTTTCTTCACTCAATATAATTATCTGATCAGCAGAAAAAGTTAAGTTTAATGTTTTGGCAATTTGTCAATATGGAGGAGGAGGAGGAATCGCAGCCTTGTTTGCTTAAAGTAAATATACTTGGTTATAAGGATCGGTAATTTCTTTAAATTTTCAGATTTCACTCCAGATTTTGACAGTTATTTAGTCTACCAGCTCCGATCCTCAAACATGAACACAGATTTTGATTACATACTTTAATTAGTCTGTCAGAGGTCATCGTGGAAAATTGCCAAAGCTTTTAGAGTCGGCCGAAATAAAATGGCGGATTAAGACCCTGCGACGGGCACACGGGTAAGCCTGTTTTTGGTTTTAATTTAATAAGCCTGTTAATTATCTTCAAAAGGGTTGTGTAACCTTACCAAAATACCATTAACGTCAACGTTTCCATTCCTGCACTCCGTTGGAATTCCCTTAATATGCATGCAAAGTTTTGGACTGCTAGGTTTCATCGATTTGGAGTTATGGAGGAGACACACACACACACACACACACACACACACACACACACACACACACACACACACACACACACACACACACACACACACACACACACACACACACACACACACACACTTATTGTATGGATATATAGAAGACTAGCAAACACCACCTGCCACTTTGCTGATGAGAATACTAAGAGAAAGGGGGGAGATATATATATATATGTATATATATATATATAGGAAGAGAGGATGGAGAGAGAGGAGGGGTGAGGAGAGGGAGAGCAAGGAAGGATGGAGAGCAAGGGCGGTGGGGGGAAGGTAGGGACGGAGAGCGAGCAAGGGGTGGGGAGAGCGACACATCACTATACACTCGGGAGGGAGGGGATGCGATCGAGAGAGAGTGAAGAGCAAGAGAGAGAGAGAGAGAGGTGAGGGATAAGAGCTGGATAAGGTACGATTTCCATTTCCCTGGATAAGAGTAAAAACCAAAGTGAAGCATCTGCTGTTTGGAGAACCTTTCATCGACAATGCACCGTTAATTGCACACATTGAACAGAAGCCTCAAAAACTTCCCAATAATGTTTGTTGCAATTGCTTGTGCTCAATTTGGAATACATGTGGCAAACTCACCACATACGGGCAAACAAGGAAAATGAACACGAAACATCGATACCGATCGGGACCATCATTCAAAGAATGAGTAGTACCATTCCTCGAAGAAAGATATCAACTCAAGGCTATACAGTATAAAAGTACAATAAAAAAAAAAAAACCAGTTGGATCTTTTTCACAAAAGCACATTTATAAATTGCATTCCTCCACTCTGATCTCTACATGCTCAAACACACCATCATTTTGTTGACGTGCTGAACTCATTTTCCTCCAGACATGGTATGTTCTCTTTGAGAAAGGGTTGTCGCCAAAGCTCCTTTTCCAGGTTTTCCTCTACAACAAAAAAAGAACCCAAATACACAATTCCTATTTCTATTTTGGTCCATAGAGATATGTTAATTAACTGCAAACAACTACGATTGTTACCTTGTATATTGTGTGCAATCGAGAGCAATGGAATCGCAGCAAAAACAATTGTGTGAATTAACACATTACTGTTCTGTATAATTGATCTTCTTCCTCTTACGCATGCTGCTGATGCAATGTCCCCTGCTGGTTAAGGCAGGAATTTGTAATTTGTTCATGGTGCTGGTGATAGCTCACCTATTCTTCATGAAGGACACTTTGTTGCTCTTTTTAATCTGCTACTATTATACTGTGGCGGACACGAAAGCTCACTGGCGTGAGGGCATCATTCCACGCACCAAGTGGGCGGCGGCCACGCCCGAGGGGTAGGCGTGGCCGCGGGATATACACCGGGCGCGCAGCCCGGAGCACGCCAGTGCTACAGTTGAGCTGGTTTAATAAAGACTCTTAAACTCACCGCGTTGTCCGCTTCCTTCTTGTTGTACAAGCAAGCGCGCGGAGCACCGCGCTTCATTGGTGACCCCGATGTGATGACCGCCGTCTTCGGGATGTCCTCCGGCCTGACGGGGACCTGATGGTAGCCGCGTATGAGGTCCACCTTCGAAAAGAAGGACATGCCCGCCAACCGGGCGGAGAAGTCCTGGATGTGGGGGACGGGGTAGCGGTCGGGGGTGGAGGCGCCGGTAGTCCCCGCACGGTCGCCATCCCCCGCCGGGCTTGGGCACGATGTGGAGCGGCGACGCCCAAGCACTCTCGGAGCGCCGCACGATGCCGAGCCGCTCCAGCGTAGCGAACTCCGCTTTAGCTACCGCGAGCTTCGTCGGCTCGAGGCGGCGTGCCCGGGCGTAGACCGGTGGCCCGGCGGTGGGGATGTGGTGTTCCACCCCGTGCTTGACGGCCCCCGCCGAGAAGGTGGGCCGCGTAAGGGCCGGGAAGCTGGCGAGGAGGCGGGTGAAGTTGTCCGCTGCCGGAAGCGTACAAACTAACCTCGCCGGGACCGAACCGCTTGGCGAGCCGCTCGGTGAGCCGCTCAGTGAGCCGCTCAACGAGCTGCTCAGCGCGTAAGCCAGCGAGCTGAACGTTTCAGCCTGGACGAGACGTCTGTTCTTCACATCGACCAACAACCCGTGTGCACAGAGGAAGTCCGCACCGAGTAGTGCCATGGGGACACGAGCGGTTACGAACGTCCACTCGAAGCGTTGCCTTCCGAACCGCAGGGAGAGGCAGCGCTTCCCGAATGTGCGTATAGGTGTTCCGTTCGCGGCAAGCAACACGGGGCCCCGGCCCGCGATGTGCTTGTCGGACGTAGAGGCAGGGATAACGCTCACCTGTGCCCCCGTATCGCATAGGAAACGGCGCCCGGACAAGGTGTACGTTATAAAAAGAAGGCTGCCGGAATGGCCGACGCTCAGGGCCGCTACCGAGCGCCGGCTTTGTAGTTTCCCGACTTGCCGAAGGAGCACGGCGGGCAACAAGTCCTCGCCTTTTGGCCAAACCTGGCGTGGAAATGGCACCAGGTTTGCGGCGAAGGCGGAGGCCGCGGTTTTCGCGGTGGTGGTGGGCGTGGCGTGGCGGCGGCCACACGGCGTGCGTCAGCCTCGGGATCCCCGAGGTGTGGTGCATCATCATCAGGGTCAGCCTCGGGATGCGCGGCGGCCGTGCCAAAACTCGCCTGCGCGTCCAAAGCCGCGAAGAACCTGTCGGCCTCGGCAGCGAGCGCTCGGGGTTCCGTCGTCACAGAACCGGCCAACGCAAGGCGGACTCGTGCCGGCAGCTGGCGTCGCAATAACGCCTGGAAAAGAGCGTTCGGGGTTTCGTCGCCCATCAATGACAGCATATGGTCCATGCGGACCGACGGTCGCGTGTCACCGAGCTCGGGGAGGTCCAGGAGGCGGTCGGCCCGTGCGTCCACCGTGAGGCCGAACGTGGCGAGGAGGAGATGCTTGATCGCCTCGTACCTGCCTTCGGCCGGTGGGTTCCTCAGGACGCGGGCGGCCGTGCCGGGCCCGAGGGAAGCGACCACGTGTCAGTACATGGTCTCGTCCACCGTGACGCCTCGAAGTCGGAACTGGGATTCTGCCTGCAGGAACCAGACTTTGGCTTGCGTCTCCCAGAACTCGGGGAGTTTCATTTGGACCATGTTGTTTGCCATTGCGATGGCGTATTCGGGTGGTCAGCGACGGCTGACCAGAACGTCGGAGTCACCAATGAAGCGCGGTGCTACGCGTGCTTGCTTGTACAACAAGAAGGAAGCGGACAACGTGGTGAGTTTAAGAGTCTTTATTAAACGAGCTCAACTGTACGGGGGCCATCAAGCGGGCGGCCGCCTTACGGCGGGGGCCGTCAAGCATGGGGTGGAACACCACATCCCCACCGCCGGGCCACCGGTCTACGCCCGGGCACACCGCTTCGAGCCGACGAAGCTCGCCGTAGCTAAAGCGGAGTTCGCTACGCTGGAGCGGCTCGGCATCGTGCGGCGCTCCGAGAGTGCTTGGGCGTCGCCGCTTCACATCGTGCCAAAGCCCGGCGGGGGATGGCGACCGTGCGGGGACTACCGGCGCCTCAACGACGCCACCACCCCCGACCGCTACCCCGTCCCCCCACATCCAGGACTTCTCCGCCCGGTTGGTGGGCATGTCCTTCTTTTCGAAGGTGGACCTCATACGCAGCTACCATCAGGTCCCCGTCAGGCCGGAGGACATCCCGAAGACGGCGGTCATCACGCTGTTCGGGCTTTTCGAATTTCTTCGGATGCCCTTCGGTTTGAAGAATGCGGCTCAGGCGTTCCAGCGACTAATGGACAGCGTCTTGCGCGACTTGGATTTCGTCTACGTCTACTTGGACGACATCCTCATCGCCAGTGCGTCCCGCGAAGAGCACCTTCACCATCTCCGCGCGCTCTTCGAACGTCTGGGCCAGCATGGCCTCATCGTGAACCCCGCCAAGTGCCGGTTCGGCGTCGCCGACATTGACTTTTTGGGGCACCGCGTCACCAGGCACGGGGCCGTCCCCCTACCGGCCAAGGTGGAGGCGGTGAAGGGGTTTCCGCGCCCCCGCACGATCAAGGGGCTCCAGGAGTTCCTGGGCATGGTGAACTTTTACCATCGGTTCCTGCCCCGCATCGCCCAGCTCCTGCGCCCCTTGCACGAGGCCCTCCGGGGGAAGCCGGGCAAAGGTGACGTTACCTGGACCGAGCAGATGGACGCGGCGTTCGTCGGCGCGAAGCTCGCCTTGGCCAACGCCACCATGCTCGCGCACCCGGCGCCCGATGCACCGATCGCCCTCACCACCGACGCCTCGGACTACGCGGTGGGCGCAGTGCACGAGCAATGGGTGTGTGGTGCTTGGCAACCGCTGGCGTTCTTCAGCCGGCAGCTTCGCCCCGCCCGAACGCCACTATAGTACCTTCGACCGCGAGTTGCTCGGGCTTCACCTGGCGGTCAGGCACTTCCGCCATCTGCTCGAGGGCCGTGCGTTCACGGCCTTCGTCGACCACAAGCCACTGGTCTTCGCGATGGGCAAGAGCGCTGAGCCATAGTCGGCCCGGCAGCAGCATCACCTCTCGGCCGTGTCCGAATATACAACGGACATCCGGCACGTCGCGGGGAAGGACAACCCGGTGGCGGATTGCCTTTCCCGGTCCGTCGCCCACACAGTCCACCTTGGCATCGACTATGCCCGGATGGCGGCGGACCAGGCCACCGACCCCGGCGTCCAGGCCTTGCGGACCGCCGTCACGGGCCTCCGCGTCACCGAGGTGCCGTTCGACGGCGCGGCCCTCTTGTGCGACGTCTCCCTCGGGCGGCCTCGCCCCATCGTGCCCGCGGGCTGGGTTTTTGACGCCATCCACGGCCTGTCCCACCCGGGCACGAAGGCCTGCCAGAGGTTGGTCGCCGACAAGTTTGTCTGGCATGGCCTCCGGAAGGCCGTCCGCGGCTGGACCAGGACTTGCCTCGCGTGCCAGCGCGCGAAGGTGCACCGGCACACCCAGGCCCCATTGGCCCCGTTCACGGTGCCGGAACGAAGGTTCGACCACGTACACGTGGACCTGGTGGGACCTCTGCCCCCCTCGCGGGGTTTCACCCATGTCCTGACCATGGTGGACCGCACCACCCGGTGGCCGGAGGCCGTGCCTTTGACAGCGACGACGGCGGCGGACGTCGCACAGGCGTTCATCGCCACCTGGGTCGCCCGGTTCGGCGCCCCCTCGGACATCTCGTCCGACCGCGGCCCCCAGTGCACCTCAGAGCTCTGGGGGGCGGTCGCGCGGGGGCTCGGGGTCCAGCTGCACCGAACCACGGCCTACCACCCCCAGGCCAACGGCCTGTACGAGCGGTTCCACCGCTCGTTGAAGGCCGCGCTCCGGGCCACCCTCCGCGACGGCGGCTGGGTCGACAGGCTCCCCTGGGTCCTGCTGGGCCCCCGGACGGCGCCCAAGGACGACCTGCGTGCATCCGTGGCAGAGTTGGTCTTCGGACAACCGCTGCGGGTGCCGGGCGAGTTCCTCCCTGACCCCACGGCGCCATGGTCCGCGGCGCAGGAGCGCTCCGCGCTGCAGGAGACAGCCCGGAGGTTCGCCCCGGTGCCGACGGCGCACCACGGGCACCCGCCTACGCACGTCGCCCCGGAGCTTCGCACCGCGGAGTACGTTTTCGTCCGGCACGACGCCCACCGGACACCACTGCGGCCCCCGTACGACGGGCCTTTCCACGTGCTGGAGACCGGGGCGAAGCACTTCACCTTGGACATTGGCGGTACTCCCGACCGCGTCTCGGTGGATCGCCTCAAGCCGGCCCACCTCGACGTGGACCACCCACCGCCGGTGGCTCGTCCCCCCCTGCGGGTGGACCCCCGGCACCGCCCAGTACCGCCGGCACGCTGCCCCCCGGTCCTGCACCCATCACGGGTGCAGCCGGAGGCATCCCAGCTGGCATCCCTGCACCCCGGACGCCGCCGGTCGCCAGAGGGCGCTTCAGCCGGGTCATCCGTTTGCCCCGCAAACTGGCCCTCCAGGTGCGCGGGAATTCTGGGGGGGCGCGTGTGGCGGACACGAAAGCTCACTGGCGTGAGGGCATCATTCCACGCACCAAGTGGGCGGCGGCCACACCCGAGGGGTAGGCGTAGCCGCGGGATATACACCGGGCGCGCAGCCCGGAGCGCGCCAGTGCTACAGTTGAGCTCGTTTAATAAAGACTCTTAAACTCACCGCGTTGTCCGCTTCCTTCTTGTTGTACAAGCAAGCGCGCGTAGCACCGCGCTTCAATACCACCTTACCACCAAGTCATTCATGAACCGGCATGGCCTGGCCTGACATTCTCCTAGTTAGGCCAGGAATTTGGCCATGGTGCCTACTCTTTGCGAAGGACACGATGGGATCATTAACATCCACCAACGAATGCTGGCAGATGGGACGCCATGTTTTACAACCATCCAAAAGGACGGCACACACATTGATGGATTGCCCTGCCTGAGAAATACCGGGTTGAGAGTTTATAGCCGGATCGGGATTCGAACCGTAACCTAGGACCACCGAATCCACCAACACCAAGACCCAAAACCGAATGTTGGGAACCAGGCTTAGAGGCGAGTGTGCGTGCCTCTCTAGGCCTTCCTGCCACCCATTATAATCGATAGGAAAATCACAATACAACATTGAACTACTGTTGAAAGGTATAATATTGCTTGCAAATTCTTCAAGAAGTTCATTCAGTTTAGAAAAAAAACGTGTTATGCATCTGTCCAAGTGAATTGAGAACAAATTTTGACAAAGTACTTTTTTTAGATGACATTACACTGTGGAAAAGGATTCAGAATGATAACATGCTCTGGAATTCACCACAAATAAATGTCCACTCAAGTCCTTATCTTTCAAACCAATTCAGAACAACTACCCCAGCTGTAAAGGAATGTACCTGGATCACCGCTTGTTTTTCTTTTTCTTAAGTCTGTTGAAGAAGTCGCTGACTTTTCACTTATTTGCCTGGAAAACAAGCATTCTGAGTATTGTGCTGCAATACATGTCCCCTATCGGCAGTCTGTCGTCTGGAAAACTGTGTGAATTATATAATTACCAACACGGTCTGAGGTAACTCGGCTAAATATTATCGGATATGCACCAAATAAAATTCATGAATGGTTGCACAGACCCCTACTTCTCACTATAAAGGGAAAAAGAATGTAAATCTGAGTTAAAATAAGCCCACAAGGTCGCTCCGTGGAGTCGCCTGCACGTATTGCACTGTGTGATTTATATAATTACCAACTCACAGTCTGAGGTAACTCGGCTAAAAATTATCCGATTTGCACCAAATAAAGTGCATGAATGGTTGCACAGACCCCTACTTCTCACTAAAAGTGGAAACAGAATGTAAATTGGAGTTAAAATAAGCTCGCAAGGTCGCTCCGTGGAGTAGCCTGCACGTATTGCACTGTGTGAATTATATAATTACCAACTCACGGTCTGAGGTAACTCGGCTAGAAAGTATCCGATTTGCACCAAATAAAGTACATGAATGGTTGCACAGACCCCTACTTCTCACTAAAAGTGGAAACAGAATGTAAATTGGAGTTAAAATAAGCTCGCAAGGTCGCTCCGTGGAGTCGCCTGCACGTATTGCACTGTGTGATTTATATAATTACCAACTCACGGTCTGAGGTAACTCGGCTAGAAAGTATCCGATTTGCACCAAATAAAGTACATGAATGGTTGCACAGACCCCTACTTCTCACTAAAAGTGGAAACAGAATGTAAATTGGAGTTAAAATAAGCTCGCAAGGTCGCTCCGTGGAGTAGCCTGCACGTATTGCACTGTGTGAATTATATAATTACCAACTCACGGTCTGAGGTAACTCGGCTAAAAATTATCCAATTTGCACCAAATAAAGTTTATGAATGGTTGCACAAACCCCTACTTCTCACTAAAAGTGGAAACAGAATGTAAATTGGAGTTAAAACAAGGAATATTAACAGCGTTGACTTACCGCACTCCAAATTATAGTCTGGAAAACTGTTGGGGAAATTACCAAAGTTCAAAGTGCCATAACTTTGTCAAAAATGATCGAAACGTCGTGAAGTTCGAACTTGATCTGTAACTTATCATGAGGAAACCACGTACCAAGTATGAAACCATTAGCTTTAAGCGTTTAGAAACAAAGTCCGGAAAACTGTTCTTTGCATGACGGACTGACAGACGGAGGGACAGCGTGCAAACCTATAGTCCCCTCCGGTGTACACCGGAAGGGGACTAATAACAGATGATTAGTCAAAGACCCTAACCCTAACAAATCGGACTAACAGTTGCAGAGAAATTTTTTTTCATACTGATCAGATCAAGTGTTGCATTTGTCGAATTATAACGTCATAACGAATGCACCAATGACATCATCATCAACATATCTTATTCCCCATGGTGAGTACTTGACAATTAGCCTCGTTTCAATTTTTCCATTGAGTGGTTTCAGAGGTATGGAGGTGTAACGTTTATCCAATATGGCGTCTGCACCACGTGACCTATGACGTCATAATTATGAATACAAAATTATACAGGCGGAGGCGCTCCTATGGTAAAATTCCGTGTCAATCGGATGATCAATTTCCAAGAAAATGAATTTTTTAAATGCAGACATGCACGTCGCCTAACCCTGCTTTTTGCGACGCGAGCGTCGGGTAATGACGAGGTATTATCCCATCAGCACGACAATGGAAGGTGATGGTAAATAGAGGTTGGCAGTGAAAAAGAAACGACTTTCACCTTGCGGCCAGCTGAAGTTTTCATTATGATGGATTTATTGAATTCAAAGAAGAGATGGATTCATGTTCTCAATATTGTAAGTGGTGGAGAAGGTCACTCAGCCACGCTTAAAATAAATGATCGTTATAATTCGGGTGACCATTAATTGCTTGTGCAGCGTTGATTGAATGTTAATTCTGTTTCGGACGAACGTTTTCACCAGATGTCTCGGGAAAACAGGGAGGATTGGGACGTCGCATCGAGAAGCTGTCCTTGGCCAATGTTACAAAACACCAAAACTTATGCACTCTTGTTAGAGAAGTGCGAAGTTCTGGTGGAACTCGATCTGGTGGTGTCGTGGATTGTTAGACCGTCCACTTTGAGTCTGGGAGGTCGGTGGTGCGAACCCCTGTCCGATTCAAAACAAAGACTTTATAAATGGCATGAGCTGCTTACTTGCTTGACGTTCAGCATTAAAAAAGAGAGCACAGACAATGCTAATGGCATGCTCCCTCCTCCTGCATGAAGTTGTAATATACCGGTACTGGGTTTCTGAAATATACAGTAATATAAAGGGTATCTGAAAATGGATATATACCAAAACGAACAGTGAATAGTTTTATTGTTATTTGAGATACTGACATAAGTTTGATATGGCTATATGTAATAGATTTGTACGTTTTAGTTTGTTTCATTTTTGTGTTATATCGTATTGTTTCAACATTCTCGAATCTATAACAATAAAAGGCAGTGTCCGTCCGTCCATCCGTCTCTCTCCTCCATAACTCCAAAACAATGAAGCCTAGCGGCCCCAAACTTTGCATGCGTACCCTTGGACCTCCAACAGATTGCAAGGATGAAAACTGTGTGTTTGGGTGTGTTATAACACCCTTTTTGAAAATGATCAACGAGGTGCTCAAAAGAAAAAAAACCGATGTGGTGGTGTACCAATATGGCGGCCCATCTTGGTCAGCACACTGCACCCTGCTGGGTTCTCAAGCCGCCATTTTGTTTCGGCCTACTCAAACGTGCGTTGCCTTGGAAACACGATTATCATTACATAATTGAAGCATATCATCAAAATCTGGATTCAGATATGAGGATTGGATGCTGTAGACTAAATAATGTCCAAATCTGGACCTGGAGTGAAATCTGACAAAATTTACCATATTGAGCGATTTTATAACTAAGTGTATATATTCATTTATTTAAGTGAGGCTGTGACTCTGCTTCTGGGGTTAGTTTTTTAAAATTTAACTTCATAATTTTTTAACTTAATTCATACTTCCATGGGATAGGGTGTCACTCCACTGTACCTGCGATCTGTTTTTAAAACTCCCCCTAGATTATGGACCCAGTTTGCATGTATTTTTGAATATGATTAACCACCAGTCCACCACTCGGTGACTGCTATAGTGCTATTCAGGCTTCTTTTGCAAGCTATGGCGTTACAGTAGACAGAGCTCACATTTTTGTGTGATATACTTTCATTGTATTAATAGATAGTTATGTGAATGTACCTACAAAAATATACTTATTAAAAAAAAACCAAATCAAACGACGTGTTTGGAACTCAAATCAAACGTCCGCCATGTCAAACTATTTCATTGCAAATGTGAAGTCGACATTTTGTCTCCTCTCAGTGGTTTCCACATTTCTCTGATTTGCTGCTTGATTTTCACATTTATAGAAGACTATTTAAAGGTAAATCCTTGTGTTGCCGTTGTTGTGTACTTCATCTGTGCTGTCCACTATTTGTACTGTCCATTATTTGACAGCATTTGTGCTGTCCACAAATTAATTGACCCAATATGCAAATGTTACTATAATTCACCAAATGTCCGTCCGTCTGTCCATCTGTCTGTCCGTTCGAAGGTACCGTAAAAACTGCTGAACCGATCGCAACGAGATTTTGGGTGGATAATCCTGGGACCCCTGGGAGTAAAATAAGCTATTTAGTTTTCCCAATTTCAGCTTTTGTCTCCAGCATTCTCAGGTTTGGACTCCCGCATAACATTCGCGTTCCCATAACGTTCATTGTGACAATGTTCTCATTGTGACGATGTTGTTTGTTTTCCCGGGTGCCGCACAAACGGCTGTACCGATCGCTGCATGGCTGCACCGATCGGACTCGGTGACCTCGGACAAAGACCTTTTATAAGGACACGGGTTGAATCCCTGCTTGAGAGAATTCCAACCCCCTCCCCGCCATCACGGCCATGCGATTTAATGAACAGCTCAACGGTAATATTGACATTCTGAAGACTCTCCAAGACTGGCTGCGTAAGAACAATCCCTACCTACATCCAGTCTCTGAAATCTGCCCTTCAGTTGATGGAAGCAGACAACAACATCACCATGGTTCTGGATGCAAGAAAGCGGCGTTCAGGTGAGCATGCTTGACGTTACAACCTCCCGCAGGCAAGCGAGGTATCCATCATCATACCCGGCGAGCATGTGGACCATTTGAACGTCATCCTCTATAAGCGTGAAGGTAGACATCAAACCATCACGGAGCTGCACCGGAGCTACTTCACTATGTGCTGATGTTCCCCCATGGTGAAGAAGGATTCAAGATCGACATCCCTCATGCAAAATGCCGAGGCACTATATCCCCAAGTGAGTTCGCAAGGTTCCGCCTTCAGATCAGAGATTAAAATTTCAATCAGGTCAGGAGGTGTTCGACGACTTACTCAGCAGTACGCATGCGATCAGTATGCCAAGGCTGAAGCGTCAAGACTTCGGTGGGCAAGGAACAACCAGAAGACGATCCGTGCAGACAAGTACCAAGGCCTGATGGATGCTATAGATCACCAAGAAGAGATGCAGGCTGGAACAAAGATTATCCGACCACCATTCATCTATGGCTCTCCTCGATGGTACGCTGAAGCCTTTCAAGATGCTATGGCCATTGTCCGATCCCTTGGGAAGCCTGATCTGTTTGTGACGTTTACCTGCAACCCACAGTGGCCAGAGATCACAAATTCACTTTTCCCAGGAGAGCAGCCCTGCGACGGGCCTGCCCAAACTGCACGCGTCTTCAGTATCAAGCTTAAATCTGTCATGGCGGATCTGAAGAGCGGAATGCTTGGAGAAGTGGTGGGCTACTTCGGCATGAAGGAGGATCAGAAACGTGGACTGATGATTTGCGTGTGATATGATTTAACGGATGTTTATATGAATCGTTAAAAATATAAAAAGCCTTCAATTTCTGATATTTTACCTTTTCATTTGGCCTTCCCAATTGAAGCCCCGCCCATAGGGCAGGTACCGTTGCTAGTTCTTAAAATTTCAGGTCAAACGCATGTAAATTGACGATTTTATGGAACGTTGACCTTTTGACCAAATTATTAATTTGCCTTCTCCATTTTCTCATAATAAAGCTTTGGTGAAAATTTGATGACAAGACTCAAATGGTAAAAAGGTTACAGCCCTGACACGGACAACACACACACACACACACACACGCGGACAACACACACACACACACACACACACACTTTTCAAAGACATGGGAAATTATACGAGAAGCAGCAATTTGACATCTCGCCCCGAGCGTCATTTTTAGCTCACCTGGAACGAAGTTCAGAAAAATCGAAGTGACCAAACTTGGCACAAATGAATGAATTTTGACCCCCGAAAATAGGAATTTGCTTTTTCCTCTGAAACGACACACACTTAATTTCGATGAAACTTGACCACAACCTTTTTTTTTTTTTTTCATTATTATTATTATTTTCCCCCCTTTTTTTTTTGGATACAAGATCGAGGCTCGTGTAAGAGCTGATGAATCACAAAAAAATCACAAAATCACAAAGGGAGCGGGAGACAAGATGGGGACGGAGAGGGAAGCACACAAGTACAACAGCAGAGAACAGGGACAATGGAAGATCTGTGGGAGGGAGCGGGCTTGGGGGGAGGAGGCATGGGAAGGCGAGGGTGGGGGGGGGGGGGAGTGGGAAAGAATAAAACACATGGACACTGCTGGAACCTTCAGGAAAGAAAAAAAGTCGATATTCCAAAAAAAAAAAGTTGCTCTGGGGTGAATTAACAGGGGTAGAATAGATCAAGGTTTTGGATGGGGGAAGATAAGAGATGGTGGTGAACAGCTGTTTTAAAGACCTGGAGGGATGAGTGGGATTGAAGAGAGTGAGGGAGTTTGTTCCAGAGGCGGGGAAAAAGAGGAATGAAGGAGTGAAGGTGAGCAGAGTGTCTTGATTTTGGCAGTTTCACCAGAAGAGGGTTGCTGGCAGATATTGTGCGACCTGTAGGAATATTTGGGGGACAGAGCACAGATAGAGTTGGGGGAGCAAGGCCGGAGAGGAGTCGGAAGAAGACAGGAAGACCACCAACCTGCCTGCGGTGAGTGAGTGAAAGGCCTTCGGAGTTAGCTTCATCGCGGGAGATTCCAATGATTCTGAAAGCTTTGGTTTCAACAACGTGAAGCCAAGCTAGGTGTGAGGCAGGAGCACCAGCCCAGAGGGGAGAACAGTATTCCATTGAGCTGCGGATGAAAACCTTGTATGTGGTGAGGAGTTCAGGTGTGCCTAGGAAAGACCGCACGACGGAGGATGGCCAGTCGGCGACTGGCTTTGGAGGCCAGCTTGGAAATGTGGTTTTCCCAGGAAAGATCATGGCAGATAGTGAGACCCAAAAGCTTGAGTGACAGAACTTCTTGGAGAGGATTATTCAGAAAGTGGATGGGAGGGTTGTCCAGTCGATCTTTTCGGAGAGACATCGTAAGAGTGTGAGATTTGTCAGGATTGAAAGACATGTTCCACTTGTTTGACCAGTCTGTGATTTTATCCAGGTCTGCAGAGAGTGAGGAGGCTGCAGACTGCCGATCTGAGGGATGGGGTATGGAGCGGCAGAGAGTGGAGTCATCAGCAAACAGATAGAGAGGATTTTCCAGAGTCAGAGATCATTGATGAAGACCAGAAAAAGCACAGGGCCCAGAACACTGCCTTGGGGAACTCCAGCCTGAACAGGAAGGGGGAGATGAGAGAAACCCATTCAGGGCCACACGTTGACTACGAATAGAGAGGAAGTCCGCAAGGCATGCGTGGAGATTTTCATGGATACCATAGGAGGAGAGTTTGGTGAGCAGAGCGGGGTGCCAGACCGTATAAAAGGCACGTGATATGTCGAGGGAGACAGCTCTGACAGCTAGGGAGGCAGCTCGGCAACGGATGGAGGAAATGTTGAGTTGGATATTGGAGACGGCGTCAAGCTGGAAGGTGTGAAAACATTTTGCTACCTCGGAGACATTCTGAATGGAGAAGGTGGATCAGACTCGGCAACGGTTGCTCGAGTGAGATGTGCATGGAAGAAGTTTCGGGAACTGAGTGGCGTGCTGACGAGGAGGGGAGTGTCGCTGAAGCTGAAGGGAAAGGTGTATGCTGCATGTGTGAGAAGTGTTATGATTTATGGGAGCGAGACATGGGTAATGAACGTAGAGCAGCAACGAAGGCTGGAAAGGGTGGAAATGCGAATGGTTCGGTGGATGTGCGGAGTATCGTTGAGAGAGAGGAAGACAAATGATGAATTGCGAAAGATGATGGGAATAGAGCCTGTGATTGATGTTGTGAAGAGGAACAGGTTGAGATGGTTTGGTCATGTGTTGAGGAAGGATGAATATGACTGGTTGAGAAGAGTGATGGAAATGAATGTAGAAGGAAGTATAGGACAAGGAAGACCGAAAGAAAAAATAGGGGCAATACCCCTGGCGCTCACCTGGTAGAATAAACAGTATACTACATGACTCAAGGTATTTTAAACCAATTCAATGGTTGCTAGAAGACAGGGCAGCATGTGGAATCATACCAACATAATCATAAGACTTTAAACAAACAAATAAAAATATACCTATTTTCGGGGGCAACACCCCTCCCTCCCCCCATAGACCCCTAAAGGAGCAGATTTTTTTTAATGCCGTGAACACACTTTGGTACATCACGGGTGATGAAGGTTGTGGTCAAGTTTCATCGAAATCGTGTGTGTAGTTTCGGAGAAAAAGGCAAATTCCTATTTTGGGGGTCAAACCTGAAAGCACTTTGACCCCCAGTAGACCCCCTTAGACTCCGATTTTTTTTAATGCTGTGGTGCTGTGCACACACGACTCGATTGCCAGAGAGGTAGGCCACAACGCGTTGGTAATACAAAGAGTCTTTATTCAAAGCTCGCACTTCAGCACTGAGCGGGCTCGAGCTTGGAGCCCGCATATATATCCCGAGGCCACGCCTAGTCCCTGGGCGTGGCCGATCGGTCGATAGGCGGGGCATGCATTCCAATTCCCCACCTGGACGTTCGCGCCACCTGCTGGTGCGCTGAATTCGTGTCCCTTGTGTCCGCCACACGCGCCCCCCCCAGAATTCCCGCGCACCTGAAGGGTGAGTTTGCGGGGAAGCCGGATGACCCGGCCGAAACGCCCCCTGGCGATGGGTGCCGGTCTGGGGGGTGGCGGGGCTGGGGGTGCCGGGGGTCCGACCGCCAGGGGGCAGCCTCGACGCGGAGGCAGAGCTGCTTGCGGGGGGGGGGGGGGTGGTCCGGATCGAGGTGGGCCGGCTTAAGGCGGTCCACGGAGATGCGATCCGGGGCACCGCCAATGTCGATGGTGAAAAATTTGTCCCCGGTCTCCAGCACGGGGAAGGGCCCGTCGTACGGGGGCTGTAGCGGTGCCCGGTGGGCGTCATGCCGGACGAAGACATACTTTGCCGTGCGAAGCTCCGGGGCGACGTGGGAAGGCGGGCAACCATGATGTGCCGTCGGCACCGTGGCGAACCTCCGGGCGGTCTCCTGAAGGGCGGAGCGCTGTTGCGCCGCGGACCAAGGAGCCGTGGAGTCGGGGATAAATTCACCCGGTACCCGCAGTGGTTGCCCGAAGACCAGCTCAACCGAGGACGCGCGCAGGTCATCCTTGGGCGCCATCCTGAGGCCTAGCAGGACCCAGGGGAGTCTGTCGACCCAGCCGCCGTCGCGGAGGGTGGCCCGGAGCGCGGCCTTCAATGAGCGGTGAAATCGCTCACACAGGCCGTTAGCCTGGGGGTGGTAGGCCGTGGTGCGGTTTAGTGTCACCCCGAGCCCTTGCGCCACTGCGGCCCAGAGCTCCGAGGTGAACTGGTGGCCGCAGTCGGACGAGATGTCCGAGGGGGCACCGAACCGGGCAACCCAAGTGGCGATGAAGGCCTGCGCCACATCAGCTGCAGACATCGCCGCCAATGGGACGGCCTCCGGCCACCGTGTGGTGCGGTCCACCATGGTGAGGAGGTGGGTGAACCCCCGCGAGGGGGGCAGAGGTCCCACCAAGTCGACGTGCACATGGTCGAACCGACGCTCGGGCACCGCAAACGGGGCCAACGGGGCCTGGGTGTGGCAGTGGACCTTTGCGCGCTGGCACGCGAGGCACGTCCTGGCCCAGTCACGGACGTCCTTCCGGAGGCCGTGCCAGACGAACTTCGCCGCGACGAGCTTCTGGGATGCCTTCGTGCCCGGGTGGGACAGGCCGTGGATGGCGTCGAAAACTGGGCGCCGCCAGCCAGCGGGCACGATGGGGCGAGGCCGGCCGAGGGAGACGTCGCATAGGAGGGCCGCGCCCGTGGCGTCGAACGGCACCTCGGTGACCCGTGATGGCGGTCCGCAAGGCCTGGATGCCGGGGTCGGCGTTCTGGTCCTCCGCCATCCGGGCATAGTCGACCCCGAGGTGGACCGCGAGCACGACGGACCGGGAAAGGCAATCCGCCACCGGGTTGTCTTTACCCGCCACGTGACGGATGTCCGCCGTGTACTCGGACACGGCAGAGAGGTCACGCTGCTGCCGTCCCGACCATGGCTCGGCGACCTTGGCCATCGCGAACACAAGGGGCTTGTGGTCGACGAAAGCCGTGAACGGGCGGCCCTCCAGCAGATGGCGGAAGTGTCGGACCGCCAGGTGGAACCCGAGCAGGTCGCGGTCGAAGGTGCTATAGCGGCGTTCGTGCGGGCGAAGCTGCCGGCTAAAAAACGCCAGCGGTTGCCAAGCACCACGCACCCACTGCTCGTGCACCACACCCACCGCGTAGTCCGACGTGTCGGTGGTGAGGGCGATCGGTGCATCGGGCGCCGGGTGCGCCAGCATGGTGGCGTCGGCCAGGGCCAGCTTTGCGCCTGCAAACGCCGCGGTCATCGGCGCCGACCAGGCGATGTCACCTTTGCCCGGCTCGCCCCGGAGGGCCTCGTGCAAGGGGCGGAGGAGCTGGGCGACGTGGGGCACGAAGCAGTGGTAAAACTTTACCATGCCCAGGAACTCCTGGAGCCCCTTGATCGTGCGGGGCCGCGGGAAATCCCTGACCGCCTCCACCTTGGCTGGTAAAGGGACGGCCCCGTGCCTGGTGATGCCGTGCCCCAAGAAGTCGATGGTGGTGACGCCGAAACGGCACTTGGTGGGGTTGATGATTAGGCCATGCTGGCCCAGGCGTTCGAAGAGCGTGCGGAGGTGGAGCAGGTGCTCCTCCCGGGATGCGCTCGCGACCAGGATGTCGTCCAGGTAGACAAACAGGAAAGGTAAGTCGCGCAAGATGCTGTCCATAAGCCGTTGGAACGCCTGGGCCGCATTCTTCAACCCGAAAGGCATTCTCAGGAACTCGAAGAGGCCGAAAGGGGTAATGACGGCCGTCTTCGGGACGTCGTCCGGTTGGACGGGGACCTGGTGGTAGCCCCGGATGAGGTCCACCTTGGAAAACACGGTCGTGTTTGCCAACCGGACGGAAAGTCCTGGATATGCGGGACCGGGTAGCGGTTGGGGGTGGTGGCATCATTGAGCCGGCGGTAGTCCCCGCACGGCCGCCATCCTCCGCCGGGCTTCGGCACAATGTGCAGAGGAGAAGCCCAAGCGCTGTTTGCCGCCGTACGATCCCCAGCCGCTCCAGCGTGGCGAACTCCGCTTTCGCCACCGCGAGCTTCGTGGGCTCGAGTCGGCGTGCCCGGGCATAGACCGGCGGCCCGACCGTGGGGATATGGTGCTCCACCCCGTGTTTAACGGCCACCGCTGAGAAGGTGGGCCGCGTGAGGCCCGGGAAACTGGCGAGGAGGCGGGTAAAGTCGTCCGCTGCCGGAAGCGTGCAAACTAAACTCGCCGGGGCGGAACCCTCCTGCAAGCCGCTTGGCAAGCCGCTCGGTGAGCCGTTCAATGAGCCGCTCAGCGAACAAGCGAGCGAGCTGAAGGTTTCGGCCTGGACGAGCCGTCTGCGCTTCACGTCGACCAACAGCCCATTCACACATAGGAAGTCCGCACCGAGCAGTGCCATTGGCACGCTGGCGGTCACGAACGACCATTGAAAGCGCTGCCCTCCGAACCGCAGGGAGAGGCAACGCTTCCCGAATGTGCGGATGGGTGTACCTTTGGCGGCAAGCAAAGCGGGGCCCCGGCCCGCGGTTTGCTTGTCGGACATGGAGGCGGGGAGGACGCTTACCTGCGCTCCTGTGTCACAAAGAAAATGGCGCCCGGACAAGGTGTCCGTGATGAAAAGGAGGCTGCCGGAATGGCCGACGCTCATGGCCGCAAGTGAGCGCCGGTCGTTTCCCGACCCGACAAAAGAGCACGGCGGGCGACACGTTTTAGCCTGGCGGCCGAACCTGGCATGGTAGTAGCACCAGGTTTGCGGCGGTAACGGCCGCGGTGGCCGTGCCGGCGGCGGTGGTGGTGGTGGCGGTGGTACTGGACGGGGCGTAGCAGCGGCCACGAGGGAAGTCGGGAGCGCTGGATCCTCTGCGCCGGGATCCACTACGGCAGCACCGTACACCGACCGCGTGTTGCAGGCCGCAAAATACTTGTCGTCCTCTCTAGCCAGGGCGCGGGGTTCCTTTATTTTGGAACCAGCCAGCGTGAGGCATACCTGTGCGGGTAGCTGGCGTAGGAAAAGCGCCCGGAATAAGAAATCCGGGGGCTGGTCTCCAAGCAGGGACAGCATGGAATCCATCCGGATGGATGGTCGTGTGTCGCCGAGGGCGGGAAGGTCCAGGAGGCGGTCGGCCCGTTCGATCTCCGTGAGCCCGAACGTAGCGATGAGGAGACGTTTGAGCGCCTCATACCTGTTGTCGCCCAGCGGGCGCCGAAGGATGGACACGACTCGGGCGGCAGTGCCGGGCCTGAGGGCGGCGACCACGTGGTAGTACCGGGTCTCGTCAGCCGTTATGCCTCGGAGTTGGAATTGAGCTTCGGCCTGCAAAAACCAAACGTCGGCTTGCGCTTCCCAAAACTCGGGGAGTTTGACTGCGACGGCGTTGGTAGCCATGGCGCGTTCGGTGGTCAGCAACGGCTGAACCAATCGGGGTCACCAGTGTGGTGCTGCGCACACATGACTCGATTGCCAGAGAGGTAGGCCACAACGCGTTGGTAATACAGAGTCTTTATTCAAAGCTCGCACTTCAGCACTGAGCGGGCTCGAGCTTAGAGCCCGCATATATATCCCGAGGCCACGCCTAATCCCCGGGCGTGGCCGATAGGCGGGGCATGCATTCCAGTTCCCCGCCTGGACGTTTGCGCCACCTGCTGGTGCGCTGAATTAGTGTCCCTTGTGTCCGCCACAATGCCATGAACAAACTTCAGTCACAACATAACAACTATCATTTGTGCCAAATTTGGTCACAATCCCATCAGCGGTTTCGGAGAAGAAGTTGCAAGTGTTTACGGACTGACAGATGGACGGACGGATGGACAACACGCCATCGCATTAGCTCCCCGGAGCTTCGATCCAGGTGAGCTAAAAATTGTACTGAAAAGGGAAAAGTTTGTGGTGCAGATGGAGAAGTTGCAGATGGAGAAGGGGAATATTGGGATGAAGAAAGAGAAACTACTGTATACTTGGAGAAAGTGAAACTTGAATTTGAAATGTCACTGCTGCATAATAATTGGCTCGGACTCATGGCGGGTTCTGTTATTGCGTCGAGGTGTGACAGGCAGCGATAACCGGGACAGACATCTTGGTCTTCTGCCATCGATTTATAGTTACCGTGCACTTGTGAAGCGAAAGCGGGGTTAAGTGATCGGGTCAGTAAGTACGTGCAGTGCATTCAGAAAGTATTCAGACCCCTTCACTTTTTTCACATTTTGTTATGTTGCAGCCTCATGCTGAAATCGTTTAAATTCATTTTTTCCCTCATCAATCTACACTCAATACCCCATAATGACAAAGAGAAAACAGGATTTTAGAAAGTTTTGCAAATTTATTAAAAATAAAAAACTGAAATATCACATTGACGTAAGTATTCATACCCTTTGCTATGACACTTGAAATTTAGCTCAGGTGCCTCCCATTTCTCTTGATCATCTTTGAGATGTTTATACACCTTGATTGGAGTCCACCTGTGGTAAATTCAATTGATTGGACATGGTTTGGAAAGGCACACACCTGTCTATATAAGGTCTCACAGCTGACAATGCATATCAGAGCAAAAACCAAGCCACGAGGTCGAAGTAACTGCCTGCAGAGCTCAGAGACAGGATTGTGTCGATGCACAGATCTGGGGAAGCCTTCAAAAAAATATATCTGCTGCATTGAAGGTCCCCAAGAACACAGTGGCCTCCATAATTCTTAAATGGAAGAAGTTTGGAACAACCAGGACTCTTCCTGGAGCTGGCCACCCGGCCAAACTGAGCAATCGGGGGAGAAAGGCCTTGGTAAGAGAGGTCACCAAGAACCCGATGGTCAATCTGGCTGAGCTCCAGAGATCCTGTGTGGAGATGGGAGAAACTTCCAGAAGGACAACCATCACTGCAACACTCCACCGATCTGGGCTATATGGCAGAGTGGCCAGACGGAAGCCTCTCCTCAGTGAAAGACACATGAAAGCCGGCTTGGAGTTTGCGAAAAAGCACCTAAAGGACTCTCAGACTGTTAGAAACAAGATTCTGTGGTCTGATGAAACCAAGATTGAACTGTTTGGCCTCAATTCTAAGCGCCATGTCTGGAGGAAACCAGGCACCGCTCATCACCTGCCCAATACCATCCCAACGATGAAGCATGGTGGTGGCACCATCATGCTGTGGGGGTGTTTTTCAGCAGCAGGGACTGGGGAACTGGTCAGGGTTGAGGGAACAATGAATGGAGCAAAGTACAGAGATATCAATGAAAACCTGAAACAGAGCGCTCAGGGCCAGGACTGGGCCGAAGGTTCACCTTCCAACAGGACAATGACCCGAAGCCCACAGTCAAGACAACGCAGGAGTGGCTTAGGGACAACTCTGTGAAGGTCCTTGAGTGGCCCAGCCAGAGCCCTGACTTGAACCCAATCGAACATCTCTGGAGAGGCCTGAAAATGGCTGTCCACCGACGGTCCCCATCCAACCTCATAGACCTTGAGAGGATCTGCAGAGAATGGCAGAAAATCCCCAAATCCAGGTGTGCAAAGCTTGTCGCGTCATACCCAAGAAGACTCGAGGCTGTAATCGCTGCCAAAGCTGCTTCAACTAGTACTGAGTTAAGGGTCTGAATACTTATGTCAATGTGATATTTCAGTTTTTTTCTTTTTAATAAATTTGCAAAACTTTCTAAAATCCTGTTTTCTCTTTGCCATTATAGAGTATTGAATGTAGATTGATGAGGGGAAAAAATGAATTTAAACGATTTCAGTATAAGGCTGCAACATAACAAAATGTGAAAAAAGTGAAGGGGTCTGAATACTTTCTGAATGCACTGTATTATGTCTTGCGTGTCTGCATTTAAAAATTCATTTTCTTGGTAAGTGTTGGGCTGATTGACATGAAAGTTTGCACCATAGGAGCGCCGTCTCTCGATTTTGTGGTGATAATTGACGGCATACAGTCACGTGAAAAAGTAAGTACACCCCATGTAAAGTTTTGACTTTTTCAACATATTTCAACATACAGCTATTTGATCTTCATTTCAACAATATTGATAGATAAAGGTGATATAATATAACAAATATCATGAAACATTTACATTTTGTAGTCCATTGTATAAATTAAATAAACATAAATGCAAATTTCGCATGTGGAAAAAGTAAGTACACCCTTGGCTCTAATAGGTGGTATTTCCCCCTTTGGCACAAACAACCTCAAGTAGGCATTTCTTATAACTGTCTACAAGTCTCTGACATCGACTGGGAGAATTTTTTGCCCACTCCTCCATGCAGAATTCTTTCAGCTGTGCGATGTTTTTTTTTTTTTTTTTTTTTTTTTTTTTTTTTTTGTTGTATACAAGATCGAGGCTCGTGAAAGAGCGAACATTAATCACACAGAAAGACAAACAGACACATAAAACAAATAACATCGGGAGCGGTAGACAAGATGGGGAGAGAGGGGGAAGGACACAAACACAACATTTGAGAGCAGGGACCGAGAGACATGGAGACATCGAGAGATCTGTGGGAGGGAGAGGGCTTTGGGGGGGAGGCATGTGAAGGGGGGGAGGCATGTGAAGGGGGGGGGGGGGTGGGAGAGGTATAAACATATGGACACTGCCAGGATTTCCAGGAAAGAAGTTGGAATTTCAAGCAAGGTGGATCTGGGGTGAATTAGTGGGGGTAGAAAAGATCAAGGTTATGGATGGGGGAAGATAAGAGATGGTGGTGAACAGCTGTTTTAAAGACCTGGAGGGAGGAGAGGGATTGAAGGGAGTGTGGGAGTTTGTTCCACAGGCGGGAGAAAAGAGGAATGAAAGAGTGAAGGTGAGCAGAGAGCCGAGATTTCGGCAGTTTAACCATCAGAGGGTTGCTGGCAGATCTTGTGCGACCTGTAGGAATATTTGGGGGACAGAGCACAGAGAGAGCTGGGGGAGCAAGGCCGGAGAGGAGTCGGTAGAAGACAGAAAGGCCACCTACCTGCCTGCGGTGAGTGAGTGAAAGGCCCTCAGAGATAGCTTCATCGCGGGAGATTCCAATGATTTTGAAAGCTTTGGATTCAACAGCGTGAAGCCGAGCCAGGTGTGAGGCAGGAGCACCAGCCCATAGGGGAGAACAGTATTCCATTGAGCTGCGGATGAAAGCCTTGTATGTGGTGAGGAGCTCAGGTGTGCCGAGGAAGGACTTCGCACGACGGAGGATGCCCAGTCGGCGACTGGCTTTGGAGGCCAGCTTGGAAATGTGGTTTTCCCAAGAAAGATCATGGCAGATAGTGAGACCCAAAAGCTTGAGTGACAGAACTTCTTGGAGAGGATTGTTGAGAAAGTAGATGGGAGGGTTGTCCAGTCGATCTTTTCGGAGAGACATAGTAAGAGAGTGAGATTTGTCAGGATTGAAAGACATGTTCCACTTGTTTGACCAGTCTGTGATTTTGTCCAGGTCTTCAGAGAGTGAGGAGGCTGCAGACTGCCGATCTGAGGGAAGAGGAATGGAGCGGCAGAGAGTGGAGTCATCAGCAAAGAGATAGAGAGGATTTTCCAGAGAGTCGGAGAGATCATTGATAAAGACCAGAAAAAGCACAGGGCCCAGCACACTTCCTTGGGGAACTCCAGCCTGAACAGGAAGGGGAGATGAGAGAAATCCATTCAGGGCCACACGTTGACTACGACCAGAGAGGAAGTCCGCAAGCCATGCATGGAGATTTCCATGGATACCATAGGAGGAGAGTTTGGTGAGCAGAGCTGGGTGCCAGACCGTATCAAAGGCCCGTGATATGTCAAGGGAGACAGCTCTGATTTCCTGTTTGGCATTGAGGACCTCCATCCATTGTTGAGACAGCAGAAGCAGCATGTCCAGAGTAGAGTGACCTGGTCTGAAACCAAATTGATGATCAGAGATCAAGCCATTGGAGAAGAGGAAAGATTTCATATCCGAAGCAATGATGGATTCCATGACTTTGCTGATAATTGGGAGCAGGCTGATTGGTCTGTAGTTGCAAGGATCTGTTTTTGCACCTTTTTTGTGTAAAGCGGTAATGTTAGCTGATTTCCAGGATGCTGGCAGATGACCTTGAGCAAAAGATATGGTGAAAAGAACAGAGAGAGGGTGAGATAGAGTGGCAGAGCAGGATTTTAGGACCCGTGGGCTGATGCCGTCTGGTCCAGGTGCAGAATCAGAGTCGAGGTTTGACAAAAACTCCTCCACCTTGTCAGGAGAGAAGGACACAGAGTCCAGGAGCAGTTGGGTTCGACTGGGAAAGGTGGGAGCAGAGAGAGATGGGTTTGGGACTAAGGATTTCGAGGCGAACACAGAGTTGAGGCATTCGGCTTTGTCACGTGCGATGTCAACTGTGTGGCCATTTGAGGTAAGGGAGGGGATGGAGGGGGAACAAACACCAGAAACGGATTTGACCAGACGCCACCAGGATTTGGAGGAAGGAGACAGGTTTGAGAGTTCATTCTTGAGTGAGGAGAGATAGTGCTTCCTGGCACTCCTGAGGGTAGACACACACTTGTTCCGAGCTTGGTGGAAGGAACTGAGATTTCCTTCAGTTGGATTAGCCTTCCAAGAGGCAAAGGCAAGTTGTTTCAGGGCAACTGCCTCACCACAAGATTCAGTGTACCATGGACGGGAGGAAGGGTAAGACAATTGAAGGCGAGATGGGATAAATCTGTGCATGAGAGAGATCAGTTTGCTTTGGAAGAATTCCCAGGAAGAATTGATGTCAGAGGCAGTGGAGATGGGAGACCAATCCAGACGATTGATGGCTGCTTGAAGACCGTCCCAGTCGGCCTGAGTGAAATGCCAGACTCATCGACGCTGAGGAGGCTCTCTGAGAATGGCCAGAGAGATGTCCACTTTGACAAGCACATGATCAGAAGAACCGATTGGAGCAGAAGAAGAGCAGCAGACATTAGCAGGGAAGTTTGTCATAACCAAGTCTAGAAGAGAAGATACTCCATTGGCTGAGATCCGGGTCGGGAAATTGACAGATTGTGTCAATCCCAGTGAGTCACAGAAGTCCTTTGCTGAGGTGCCATGACTGGTGAGAGAGGAACCCACACCCAACCAGGTGGCATGATGACAGTTGAAGTCACCACATATGAGGAAGAGAGAGTTGGGATGAGTGGATAGAAGTTGGTCCATGTTGTCAGACATTGAAATGTAGATGGAGTCATCACTGTTTGGGGGACGGTACAGAACACATATGAACAAAAGGTGGGAGCGGAGAGGAAGCCATAACCAGAGGTACTCCTGCGGGTGAGGAGGAAAGAGAGCAGTGCAAGGAGAGTGAGGAAGAGAGTTTTTGACAAAGATAGCCACCCCACCACCAGGCCGAGGCTCAGGTCTATCATACCGGAGGAGGGAGTAACCAGGAAGAGATATTAAGGAATCAGAGACATCTTGAAGGAGGAAAGTCTCTGTTAAGCAGATCAAGTCTGGATTGTCAGAAGCAACCTGTATGGAGAGATCAGTCAGGTTTGAGCGAAGGCCCCGGATGTTTGAGGTCCATACCGTTAATGAAGAGAGAGGGGGAGCATCGGGTACAGGACAGGGGAGGGGAGGAGTAGGGTAAGATGAAGGATGAGAGGGGGAGGTAGGGAGAGCAGTTGATAGTGTTTCAGATGTTGCAGAAGAGTTCCAAGAAAGGGAAGGATGAGGAGGATGAAAGGTTTGATGGTGAAGGGATGCGGCACAGTGAGGGGTTGTTTGAGGGGGGGCAGAGGAAAGTAGAAGGTTTGAGGGGGTGGAGGTATGAGATAGAAGGGAGACGAAGTGGGGAGGAGGCAGCTTGGAGGAGGAGAGGGGAGGAGAGAGAATTGGAGAGGAATGGTATGGGGGGAGAATTGAATGGGAGGGATTGGGGGGGAGTTTTGGAGGGAAGGGGCAAGGGGGGAGATCAGGAGTGGAGGGGCAGGGGGGGGGGATTAGGAGGGGAGGGGCAAAGGGGGAGTTTAGGAGAGGAAGGGCAAGGGGGGAGTTCAGGAGTGGAGGGGCAAGGGGGGAGTTTAAGAGTGGAGGGGCAAGGGGGAAGTTTCGGAGTGTAGGTGCAAGGGGGGGGATTTGGATGGGAGGGGCAAGAGGGGAGTTTAGAAAGTGGATGATTAATGAAAGACGAACATTGATAACAAATTGGGTTTGTTGTGATTTTCAAGTTAGCAATCCGATTCAGAACGATGGAGGAGGGATGGAATGAATGTGAATTTAGACCATGTAGTGAGGGAGACGTATAAGATATTGAATTTCTTTTTTTTGAAGTGGAATGAGTTGGAGAGGAAATTGAGAAAAACCTTTTAAATAGGAAGAAAAACAGCGTGTTGTAATATACCACTGAATAAAACACAGAAGGGGAAAGGTTAAACATATTTAAATAATATTTAAACAGAACTATGAACAATCTTATATGCACAAAAATACCAACGGGGGGAGAGCCGAGAGGGACCACCACGAGTCACGTGAACAGGGCAAACGGTGGATGGCAAGGAGATAATGGAGGTGGGGCGAACAGCACACCTGGACAGAAAATACAGGATGAGACAACAGTACACGTGGAGAAAAGAAAATAAATGTTTTTGTTTTTTTTGTTTTTTTTGGGGGGGGGGGGGGGTGGGGATTTAGAACGTTAGACAGTATTATGTTCGGGGTAGAAGGGAAAAAACCAAGAGCCAAGCAAAACACGCTAAGTTAACAAAACACCGACGGGGGTACAACTACAAGGCCACACACGAGGAGCAGAACACGATTAATTAATTACGAGTTACAGGAAATTCAAACCAAAACTAACTATAATCAAACAATATCGCATGGACGATAAAATAACGAGTTGAAATTTGACAATCTATCTGGGGAAATGGGGGAGAAACACGTGGTCGAAGAACGAACGAACGAATAAGAATGAATAAACGAATGAGCACAGAGAAGGTAATGTCTTTTTTTGTTGTTTTTTTGAGTTGAGATTTACATAAGGAAGTAGGCTTTGGGGTGGAAAGACTGCGAAAACAGAGAACGAAAGTTATTGGATCACAAACGACAGGCGCTGAGAGAAAAACAAAGCCTCAAGGTTGTACAGTGTACACTGTACAAGGCCTCAAGACGACACGAATTAACACGATTTTCAATACAGGTATGAAAGATTTGCACCGAAAAATCTTTGTCGGGACAATATACGTACATACACCATAAAAGAAATACAGTTATAACGAAAATACAAATGGGAACAATTACTTAACTTCGATGGAGAGCGTGTGGAGCTGCGAAAAAACGAACCCTCACCAGCAAGACCGGAAACGGAAGTCTTTGTTTGGGGGGTTTCGGAAACGGAATGTTTGAGGGGTTTCTTGCATGCACAGCTCGTTTCAAATCCCCCCACAACATCTCGATGGGATTTAGATCCGGGCTTTCACTTGGCCATTCCACAACCCTCCATTTCTTTCTTTTCAGCCATTCCTTGGTGGATTTACTGGTATGTTTAAGGTCATTGTCATGTTGCAAGGTCCACCTTCGGTTCAGCTTCAACTTTCCGACAGATGGCCTCACATTATCCTCAAGCACCCTCTGGTACAATGAAGAATTCATAGTGGATTCTATGATGGTGAGCTGCCCTGGCCCTGCTGCCCCAAACCATAATATTTCCACCACCATGCTTTACAGTTGGTATCAGATTCTTGTGGTCAAATGCTGTCTTTGGTTTTCGCCAAACATGTCTTGTGGTACTGTGGCCAAATAGCTCTACCTTTGACTCATCTGTCCAGAGCACATTCTTCCAGAAGTCCTGGTCTTTGCCTAGGTGTTCATTGGCAAACTTTAGTCTTGCCCTGATGTTCTTTCTGGACAGCAACGGTTTCCTCCTGGCACACCTCCCATGTCGATCAAATTTTGCAGCCTCTTTCTAATGGTAGACTCGTGCACTTTGACATCAACAGTGGCAAGAGCAACCTGTAGGTCCCGTGATGACATTCTGGGGGTTCTTAGAGACTTCTTTCAGCATCTTGCAGTCTGCTCTCAGGCTGAACTTGCTGGGGCAGCCTGGCCTGAATAAGTTGGCAGTTGTTTGGAATCTTTTCCACTTGTAGATGATCTTCTGGACAGTCGAATGATTGATTTCAAATTGTTTGGAGATCTTTTGAAATCCCTTCCCAGACTCGTAGGCATCTATAACCTTCGTTCTGAAAGTCTCGGAGAGCTCTTTTGATGTGGGCATGGTGACGCCGCACACTTCAACAACAAAGAGCAAACCAAACTAAATGTCTGAGGTTTAAATAAGACAGGTTCCTCCAAGATCCTCTCTAACGATGTTCTAATCAGTTGCACCTGAGCTGGTGCACCTGATTCTAATATTCGGTATTTGAAATAGTGATAAATGTAGGGTGTACTTACTTTTTTCAAGTGCGAAATTAGCATTTATGTTTGTTTAAATTATACAATGGACTACAAAATGTAAATGTTTCATGATATTTGTTTATATTATATCACCTGTATCTATCAATATTGTTGAAATGAAGATCAAATCGCTGTATGTTGAAAAAGTCAAAACTTTCCATGGGGTGTACTTACTTTTTCAAGTGACTGTAGGTCACATGGTACGGACACCAACAAAATGTTGCACCTTTTTCTCTCCGAAACTGCTCAATGGAAAAAATTGAAACATGGCCCATTGCCAAGAACTCCCCATGGGGAATAAGATATGTTAATGATGATATAATTGGTGCCTTCATTATGGTGTCATAATTCGACAAGTACAACGCTTGATCCGATCAGCATGAATTTTTTTTTCTCTGCAACTGTTAGTCCGATGGACACAAAATTTTCAACATAGGAGCTCCTGTGGAATTTTAAATGATTATTCTGATGTCATAGCTCACGTGGTACAGGCACCACCTTGGAAAAACCGAAAAGCGTTGCACCTCTATATCTCAGAAAACCACTCAATGGGAAAAAATTGAAATGTGGCTCATTGTAAAGAACTCCACATGGCGAATAAGTGGTTTGAACGATATCATTGGTGTCTTAATTATGACGTCATAATTTGACAAACACAACACTCCGTCCGATCAGTTTGAAATTTGAGCGTGATCCACGCAACAATTATAATTGGTGAATATAAATTTATGATGTCATTGGTCACATGAAAGAAAAAAACCCTTAAAAAACAGTTGAATCGCACCAAGTTGATTGGGAAAGTATTCTTTGAATATGATCGTTTATACCATCTAGATTCTAGTACCATCTAGGTTTTTAATTTAAATATTTTTTTAATCATATATCTTGTGCAATCTATGTGGTTGTTTATGAAGGAAATAAAAAAACGTTTGAATTGATTTAATTAAATCTGTATAATAAAGCACGATGGGTATAATAAAGCAGCAACGAAGGCTGGAAAGGGTGGAAATGCGAATGGTTCGGTGGATGTGTGTAGTATCGTTGAGAGAGCGCAAGACAAATGATGAATTGCGAAAGATTATGGGAATAGAGCCTGTGATGGATGCTGTGAAGAGGATCAGGTTGAGATGGTTTGGTCATGTGTTGAGGAAGGATGAATATGACTGGTTGAGAAGAGTGATGAAAATGAATGTAGAAGGAAGTTGAGGACGGGGAAGACCGAGAAAGACTTGGCTAAAGATGGTGGAAGAAGAAATGTGGGCAAAGGGGTTAACAAGGGGAGATGTAGAAAATAGGGCAAAATGGAGAAGATTGTCATGGGGACCGCAAGGCTGACCCCTGCTCTCGCAGGGAAATGGCCTTAAAATGACTGTTGTTGTGTTGTATAATAAAGCATGACCGACCGTCTGGCTGTCTGTCCGTCCATGAACTACTTCGACAGTTCGGGGGCCAGCCCCACCAAAGTTTATGTGAAAGCTTTTGGTGTCCCCGCTATTGTCTGAAGGTAAGTGGGAGTTTTGCTTTACGTCATAAACACGGGATAAAATGCCTTTGTTGGCTTCCATATCGTGCTGTGCCCAAACAAATGAGAGGCCATTATGTTTTCGAAGGGTAGGCCTTGCAGATGTGAACACTATCACTGAGTATCATGCCATCCTTGAAACCGCTGTGGTGATAGTCCAGATGGATTCCGATAAGTGAATTGCTCAGGATATGGCTATCATGGTTAGAGCCGGGCCATTTTGCTGCCACGTTTGTGGACTTTCCTGTCCGGATAGAAAATGACTGAATTATTGGAAAGTCAAGCGAGTACATAATCAAGACGATTGACTGATGGTGCCTATGCTCCTTTAATATTGTTATGTTTATGGGAGTAGGTAAGAGAATACCGTAGGAAAGGTAGAATTGAATAGGAAATAGTATGGACCGTGTGACGTGTCAGAGCATCTCAATGTACTTAAGGAAGAAAAATGTAGCTTAAGGCTGTGTTTGAATGTGCATTATGTGAGGGGTGATGCCATGTTAATTAGTAGCAGGGATTAGGGATAATTTCCCCTGTTTGTAATGCCCTCTGTGGCTATCCCTAACATTTATAACAACCGCCGGCCAAACAAAACATCAGCCGGCTATTATCCACCTCCATGGACACGATACAGTGAAGACCCGCCCAGGAGAGGCGGAGCTACAGTGGTACGAGGGGCGGGGAACAGGACTGGCAGGCCACGCCCCCTCCTCCCCCCGAGTGACACGGCCGGGTGGCGTAGGTAGGCGAAGAGGAAGCTTCGCATTTGGTGCTGGTGGAGCGAGAGTGCGAGTGAGAAGCTTGGCCATTTTTGTGTTATTTGAGGGGAGCGTTTTGTGTGGGGATCGTGAGGAAGCTTTGACTGCTGGGCTCTTCAGGGGAGCTGAAGGCCGCGCTGTCCTTCCCAAATGGAGGAAGTTGAAAAAAGGAGAGGAAACTTTGAGGGATCGGAGAGAAAAAGGGCCGTCTCCACCACTCACCTCACTCCCGGATTGGTTTCGCCACCTTTTTCCGAGTTTCCCACGCGTGTGACTCCAGGCTCCGACAACTGTTGACCTTCCAAAGGATCCATTTTGGGCCAGCTAAGCGCTGGAGAGGGACTTTTCTTTTCTTACTTTACCCTGTGTGCGTTTGAGTCCGCATGGAGGTACCTCAATTTGGCATTTTACCCCAGCTTTTTTTTCTTTATTTCCATTCCGCACCTCATTTTAATATAAATTATTGTTACATTTTAGTTGTGTTTTTGGTTGGTTTTTAGAATAAACCTGTGTGTTCGTGAAGTTAAACGCTTCGTGTTTCTTCCATCCCGCTTGCGTCATAACTGCCAGATTGGGAGATCGCCTCGGGATTTAAAGCTGGTTCGGTTCATCGGTCCACGGCTGGTGATAACTAGCTGTGGACGCGACAATATATACGAGTACTACAATCATATAAATATTAAAACACTCCACGTTGTCTGGAAATAGACAGACGCATTTTGTGGCCTTCGTTTACTTTACTGTAACGTAGGGCATCCACGTTAGACAAACAAACAGAATACAGACAATGCCAAACAAACAGAATACAAAGAGACACACAGAATACAGACAATGACAAACAAACAGAATGCAGACAATGACAAGCAAATACAGACAATGACGAGCAAATACAGACAATGACAAGCAAATACAGACAATGACAAGCAAATACAGACAATGACAAGCAAATACAGACAATGACAAGCAAATACAGACAATGACAAGCAAATACAGACAATGACGAGCAAATACAGACAATGACGAGCAAATACAGACAATGACAAGCAAATACAGACAATGACAAGCAAATACAGACAATGACAAGCAAATACAGACAATGACAAGCAAATACAGACAATGACAAGCAAATACAGACAATGACAAGCAAATACAGACAATGACAAGCAAATACAGACAATGACAAACAAGCAGACAAACAGAATACAGACAATGACAAACAGAATACAGACAATGACAAACAGAGACAGACAAAATAACAGACCAGACCAACCAATATGAATCATCGATTTTGCAAGTAAAACAGATTGGGGGGGTGAAAACATAACCTGCGTCTACCTTGGGTGGCAGAGGTAATAACCAAAAGACTGAACCCGAAGGATTTGTTAAATGACGTCATGTAGTGCAATATATCGATTGCAACCCCTGTTGGGTAACGTGCAGGTGAAAAGGTCAAATAAGAGAACGCCCAATTAATCATTGTATTTTAAAATATTCCAAGATGAGAGTAGGGTGGCATGTTGTGGTATCAAGTGGAACATTGGTTGCTCCATGACCTTGGAAGTAAAACAAACCCAAGTTTATTGCAGAATTTCAGAACAACTCCACTCACCTGATGAAGATGGCTACCTACTTTCAAGATAATCTCTATCACAACTCCGCTCAATTACACTCACCTGATGAAATGGCTACCGACTTTCAAGATAATCCGAGGGTTGTTCAAAGTTGACGTAGACCTTCCATTGTAGACTTGTCAAAAAGAATTACGTTGGCCTATATTAGTGTTCCCATCTAACCTGCCGACACATGATGCACATTACACAGGTTCATAATACCAGGTGTTGGTCCATTATCCACTGTCATGATAGTCTTACCTTAAGTTACACAGAAAGACAACGTTGATCAATGGCTTCTGGGTAAAAACGATGACAGGCAGGTGTGCTGCAGAACAGGTGTATCAAATTCCTTGTGAAGGCCTTCAAACCAGTGACATTCATAACAATTCCTTCTCAAATTGGTGTGGAAACAATTCCTTCTCACGTGAAATTCCACAAGGTGAGTGCAAGGTGGCCGACGAAGGACCTCGTGCTTGATCAAACAGCAACATTTATGGCGAATGAAAGAGCTCCTGGACCGTTACCCGAGGGAAGACGATGATTGCTTTTTTTGTGAAGGTTGTGACATCCGATGACACCTGAATCCATCATTTTATACAATAGTCAAAGAAAGCAGGCAGAGTGGTTCCCACCACCAGAACAGATTCTACATTTAGCCAAAAAAGTTTATAACAAGTGATTTGATTTTCTATGGAGATAACCCACAAAATACCAGGTATGCTGTGCAAAAGATTCCTATTATGCCTGCGGATGGCATCAAGGGGCAACTACATTGATGTGACAAATGTATCAGGGGAATGACTTTAGAAATAGTCGTTTGTTTCATCCGAAAATATTTTAGAAATCCCGGTGTGTACCCCGGTTTAGAATAGGTACATCGTATCCCTGCGTGTCGTAAGAGGCGACTAAAAAGGGTTGGCGTCAGGAAGGGTATCCGGCCATAAAAACATTGCATCAAAAAGAGAACCATGACAATTACAACTACATATGGGCAGGGTACAGCCCGAAGTACCCCGTGGGGGGCCCCACTCCCTCTCGTCAAAACTCAAGTGTGGAACCCCATCGAAGCAAGGGTGGAAATCACTCCATTTATAACGACAAAACTGATGATCTGATGCCCGACGTGGAGATCGGTTTCTGAGGTTTGGGACGTGCAATGTAGGGACAATGACAGGGAGATCAGGAGAAGTGGTGGAAGTATTGGTCAGAAGAAGAGTGGACATATGTTGTGTGCAGGAGACGAGATGGAAGGGAAGTGGTGTGAGAATGGTGAAGGGTAGGCAGGGACAGAAATACAAGTTTGTGTGGCAAGGGTGCCTGGAAGGCGTGAATGGTGTTGGTGTCCTGTTCTCTGAGGAGTTTGTAGACAGTGTGGTGAGTGTGACTAGAGTGAGTGAAAGGTTGATGATGGTGAAAATGATGATTGGAAAGCTCTTGGTGAACATCATCTCGCGATATGTTCCGCAAGTCGGTCGGAGCGATGAAGAGAGGGACAGGTTCTGGTGTGCAATAGAGAAGCTGATGGAACACGTGAAAGATGAGGAAGTTGTTGTGGTAGGAGGAGACCTAATTGGACATGTGGGAAGGAGTATAGACGGCTTTGAGGGAGTTCATGGAGGTTACGGATATGGTGTGAGGAATGGAGAAGGTGACAAGATTTTGGAGTTTGCTGATGGAGCTGATTTGTAACACTCAGTTCCAGAAAGAGGATAATAAGCTTGTTACATACACGTCAGGTGGGTCGACGACAACCGTTGACTACCTGATGGTGTTTAGGCGAGATAGGGGGCACATCCGGGACACAAAGGTGATCCCGGGGGAGGAGGCTGTTTCACAGCACCACGTGGTTGTCTGCGACATAAGGGTGAAAGGTGGGAGGAGAGCTCGGTGGGTGAAGTACCAACTGAGAATGAAGGTGGGGAGGTTGAAAGAGGTGACAGTGAGGGAGGCATTAAAAGAGAGGCTGAGTATGGCAGAGGATGATGTGGTTGAGCTTGAAAGTGGTTGGATGTCAATGAAAGATAGTCTGTTGGGAGCCGTTGGTGAGGTATGTGGATGGACAAAAGGATCACCGAGGAACTCGGAAACATGGTGGTGGGATGATGAAGTTGGAAAGAGGATTGACGAGAAGAGGAAGAAGTTCAAGGAGTGGCAGAAGGCGAAGGGTACGGGGGCAGAAAAGGCAGAACATGAAAGTTATAAGGCAGCCAAGAAGGCTGCAAAGAAAGAGGTAGCAAAGGCGCAGGAGGCGTGTAGGAAAATGATCGGAGGACGCTTGGATTCGGAAGAGGGTCAGAGAGCGATATTCAGGATTGCAAAGCAGATAGCGAAAGAGAGGTGTGATGTGATGGGGGTGAGTTGCTTGAAGGATGAAGTGGGCCAAATCGTTGTGGACCCAGATTGAATTAAAGGAAGATGGAAGAGATATATGGAAATGCTGTTGAATGCAGAGAATGAATGGGATGGCAACATTGAGAGTAACCCAGTTTTAGGACCGGCAGAGAAGATAACTGAGAAGGAAGTTGAGGAAGCGATAAAAGCAATAAAAAAAACAAAAAAAAAACCACCTTTAGAGGCCATTTTTCCCCGCAAGCGGGGGTTGGCCTTTTTCGGGACCGTGGTTGTTGTTGTTTTTTTGGTCCCCCTTTTGAAACAATGTTTTACGGCCGGATGCCCTTCCTGACGCCAACCCTTTTTGCCGCCTTTAACGACAAACAGGGAATTACCAGTGAACTGGTACTCAATTAGCCGACCTCGGAAGGATGACAGGCTGAGTCAACCCCCCTGGCGTTAATTCAGCGGTCGACCGGGATTCGAACCCAGGATCCTAGGATCCTAAGCCGGCACCCTAGCCGCTAGCCCAACACCAGGGTTTCTGGTTCAAAGCGATAAAAGCGATAAAAGACCAGGAAGACCAGGAAGCGATAAAAGACCAGGAAGCGATAAAAGCAATGAAGAGTAGAAAAGCGGGAGGGCCGACGGGAGTTGTGGGAGATATGTTGAAGGCAGCAGGAAGTTGGGGTGTGAAGAGAATGACAGAGATCTGTAATCTGGTGGTGAAAGAAGGCCGCATTCCAGTGGATTGGAAACTGAGTACCCTCGCCCCTCTATACAAGGGGAAATATCATCCTCTGGACTGTGGCTCGTATCAAGCGATAAAGTTATTGGAGCATGGAATGAAGGTATTGGAAAGGGTGTTGGAGAGGAGGACAAGGAAGAAAGTGAAGATTGACGAAATGCAGTTTGGATTTATGCCAGGAAGAGGAACAACAGATGCGCTTTTTATTGCAAGGCAGTTGCAGGAGAAGTACATGGAGAAGAGGAAGAAGTTGTTTCTTGGGTTTGTTGATCTGGAGAAAGCATTTGATAGGGTTCCACGTGAAGTAGTGACATGGGCATTGAGGAAGTTAGCAGTGGAGGAATGGTTGATCAGAGTAGTGATGGCAATGTACAAAAGAGCGCGCACAGCTGTAAGGACGAAGGACGGGAACAGTGGTGAGTTTGAGGTGAAGGTGGGAGTGCATCAGGGGTCGGTACTAAGTCCACTACTATTTGTAGCTGTGATGGAGGTGCTGGCTCGGAATGTAAAGGAGGGTTACCGTGGGAGTTGTTGTGTGCAGATGATCTGGTGTTGATTGCGGAAAGTATGGATGGACTGAAGGAGAAGATGAACAAGTGGAAGGAATGTATGGAGACAAAAGGTCTGAAGGTGAATATCGGAAAGACAAAGGTGATGGCAAGTGGTAAAGCATGTGGTGAGGTGGAAAGAACTGGGAAGTGGCCCTGTGCTGTGTGGAGGAAGGGTATCGGAGTGAACTCCATTCAATGTACAATGTGTGCTGAGTGGGTTCATGAAAAATGTAGTGGTCTGAGAGGGTCATGAACCAGTGTGGCAGCTACATTCAAGTGTAAGGTGTGCACAGAGGGAGCCGAACATGGAGGAAATGTTGAGTTGGATCTTGGAGACGGCGTGAAGCTGTAAGGTGTGAAAACATTTTGCCTAGGAGACATGCTGAATGGAGAAGGTGGATCAGACTCGGCAACGGTTGCTGGAGTGAGATGTGCATGGAAGAAGTTTCGGGAACCAAGTAGCGTGCTGACGAAGATGGGAGTGTCGTTGAAGCTGAAGGGAAAGGTGGTTGTTGCATGTGTGAGAAGTGTTATGATTTATGGGAGCGAGACATGGGTAATGAACGTAGAGCAGCAACGAAGGCTGGAATGGGTGGAAATGCGAATGGTTCGGTGGATGTGCGGAGTATCGTTGAGAGAGAGGAAGACAAATGATGAATTGCGAAAGATGACGGGAATAGAGCCTGTGATGGATGCTGTGAAGAGTGTGATGGATGTGGTTTGGTCATGTGTTGAGGAAGGATGAGTGACTGGTTGAGAAGAGTGATGGAAATGAATGTAGAAGGAAGTAGAGGACGGGGAAGACAGATAAAGACTTGGCTAAAGGTGGTGGAAGAAGAAATGCGGGCAAGGGGGTTAACAAGGAGCGATGCAGAAAATAGGGCAAAATGGAGAAGATTGTTATTGGGACCGCAACGCTAACCCCCGCTCTAGCAGGGAAAATGGCCTTAAAATGCCTGTTGTTGTTTCATCAACATCCTTGTACTTCTTGATTTTACTTGAATGAAAGGTCCATGTAAACCTTGAACTACCCTCATACAACGTTGTATCAGAAATGCTTTGTTTTGAGATTTCAGTAATTGCAATAACCATGGAGAATGCCTAGAATGTTCTGGATTCAATTGAATTAATTCATAGAGTCTGGCAATTCAGTAGGGACTGCGAGAAGCCATCTCTCTTTAGAACTGGACTCCCATATCTACTATTCTACTGCACCTGATGTTAACTCCGCCTGGGAATTCTTCCACAGAAACCTGGTCTTAAGGGTACCTCACACCAAAAAATGTTTTTTACGGACGTCCACGGATGTTCTTTCTACGGCAGTGTTGCGATTTTTTTAGCAAAATCGTGAACACCCGGGAGAGGATTTTGCTTGACCGTGACCGATTCACAGCGGTTTATTACGGTTTAGTACGGACTGCTACGGCTTAGTTGCGGATATACACGGCGGAGATACGGTGCCTCGACGTTTGCTTGCGGTTCCTTACGGTTCCCGGCCCAGAATATAAAAACTGGGCCCCCCCCCCCGCTCTCCCGTCATTCTGCTGCTGACTTCCAAGGGGGCAAGACCTATCCCGGAGAGCCATGGACGGAGCACCCGCTGCCCAGAGTCCAAGGAGAGGGAGAATCCTTGCGGATGGTTAAGATGGCCTTACGGTGGTGTTACAGCAGTTGCGGAATCGTTGAGGAGGCGTTGAGGAAGCGTTGCGGTCTAGATTTCCATAGCACTGCCGTAATTGTCTTACGAGAGTTTTGGTCTGGACCAAAACTCTCGTAAGAAATTACGACCCCTCCCGGACGCTTAAGGATCCATACGAATGCTCCAGGAAGCGTTGAGGATGTCCCAGGTGCCACAAGGAATGCTCCCGGTTGTGCACGATTTTTTCGCCGCAACGCCGCCGTAACGACCCCGTAAGGCTGGTGTGAGGGGGGTTTTATGCGCAGATTCACCCCCAACTAATCTTCACTTATCCTACCCTTCCTCCCACTCATGGTACACTGAATCCTGTGGTGAAACCTTTTCTTGAAACAACTTACCTTCTCTTCCTGGAAAGCTAATCCGACCGAAGGCAATCTTGGTGCATTCCAAAAAGTCCCTAACAAGTGAGTATCCACTCTTGGAAGAGCCAGAAAACACCATCTGTTCAACCTCAAGAATTAACTTTTAAACTTGTCTCCCTGCTCTAAAACCTGGTGACGCCATGTTAAGTCTGTCTTTGGTGTATGCTCCCCTTCCATCCCTTCCCTCACCTCAAACGGCACCACAGCCGACTCCACTCATGAGAAGACTGAATGCCTCGATTCTGTGTTTGCTTACAAATCTTGTGTCCTCCAACACCTGACTTCTGTACGCACCCTTCACAGTTGTACTCAACTGCTCCTGGACTCTGTCTTTTGCACCTGAGAAGGTTCTTTCAACCCTCGACTCTACTATCAGATCACGTGATCTAAAACATGCTGTTGAGTTGGATCTTGGAGACTGCGTGAAGCTGGAAGGTGTGAAAACAAACACACATGCTTTACCACTGTATGCAATTTGTAGATGGTCATACGAGTGTGGTTATATGGGGGCACAGAGCTCCAGCAAGCAAGCCTGGACTTGCGATGAGTATGAATTATGTGGATGCATATGCAATTTGTAGATGTCGCAAGTGAGTGCAGCAGCTATATGGTCCTCGGGCTCCCACGAGCCGATGCTCTCCAGGAATTTTCAGTACAAGATGTACAGATACGATCAGGCCAACAGGGGCCTAGGTCCTGTCAGAGGTCCCCACTTCCACCAGGTGGCGCTTGATAATACAAATTTACATCAAATTAGTCATCCCTCCACCGTGAACCTCCTAAAACCCTCGTGTACACCCCGAATACAACCACCACTTTTATTCTCATTGTGTCCGACAGTTCAGGAGTGCATTGAAGTGAAACAAACATAAAAACAGACATTTATTAAAACACATCCCTTCACCCACCAAGGAATGGGGTTGAGGATCATTGAATATCACCTTTCATGTAGCTACAAATGATTAGGCACGAAAGAGCGATTAAAAAAAAAAAACCCAAATATCCAACTTTTTAAAATTCTTTTTTTTGTTGTTGCCTAAAACACTTGATGATGCTCACTAATGAATGTCTGAAAATTTGACGAAGATCCGTTCAGCCTTCTCTGAGAAAAATGGCGACACAGACAGACACACAAACGGCTCTCTTTTAGTTAGGGTTTGTTCCAAGTAAATCGATTAAGTTACCTTTTCAATGGTACCATTCGTATCATTGTGTAACAGCAGAAACTCTTGCGAATAAAGTGATACGGACAAAGAAACTCGGCTCTTTTTATATATAAATGTTTATCATTGACGAGCTTGAAATGGTGCAATTGTCATCATAAATACATCAGTGCCAAGAAAATTCAATAACCATATAATAATCCATTGTGAATCCTTCCAGCACCTTGTATAGCTTGTGCCACCTGAAGGCTGTGACTCTGCAGCTAATAAGGTTCACCTCATTTCAGGAAGCCAATTCTACCGAATAATTTCTCTGAAATCATCATTGATCATCGTACTGTTAAAACCACGTTTTGAGAGAGCTTTGTCACTTCTGCCGCACAAGGAAACTTAGAGTGAGCTTTTATCCGAGGAGCAATGGTTACGTCGTCGCCTCCCTTGATTGATGCATTATTGATCAGAACAACTGCTGACCGCAGCCATCTCCACTCAAGGTATTGCTGGGCCTTTCTGCCCAAGTGGAGGAGTGATCAATATTGCAACCGATTGATGGAAACTATGTTGGGCGTGCAGAGACGATGAAAGAAAACAAACAAAAACAAACAAAAAAAAAAAAACTGTCTTGCTTTTATTTAAAACTTGTCTTTTAAACTTGTCTTTTGTCTTGTCTTTAAAAAAAACTAACGACTTTTATTTCAGTGGATGATGGAATTCAGAATGTTATGAACATGGGGAGAAAAACAAACAAACGAGCACTTGGGGATTAATTTCTGCACATCTGAAGCATTATCTGGCATAGGAAAAGGTTAGATTTTGCTGTTATCCATGTACAAAATAATTAATTATTTATAAATTATTTATCAATTCATTGAATTTAATTATTAATTAATTATAAACAATTAATATAATTATTCAAAATCAATTAATTGAAATGATCAATTATCAGTTATTAATTATAAATTATTAACTATGAACTCCTTTTTTTTTTTTCTCTCTTTTTCATGGTAAGAAAATCGAAGAAATTGTTCAATACAGTGGCCGGAATACATCAACTTATTTGTATAATCGCATAGACAAAGATGTGAGGAGACTAGACTTAACAATATATGGGATTCGAACCTGGGGTTAGAAGACAACAACGAAATAACATAGAACAGAACCCGATACAGGCAGACCCAGCCACAACCGAAACCATTTCAGAAATGACTATATTTAAACACAAGATCTCTCGGCCGCCTCCTAACAATTGCATCTTGCTGTTGAGATTTCCCTGCTGCTGCACTTTGAAAGGGATTTCAATCTGCTTCCCATCAACTTAAAAAGTGACAAAACTGCCAAAACGAAATTCAGAAAACACACTCAAGGAATCAGGTGCCATCGTTATTTTTAATGGGTAATGGTTAGGAGAAGTACACAGAGATAGTGCAGTACGTAGATAGACATGACCGACATGCATTCTTAGTGGGTTCACAGGTTACGTCATTGCCGGCAACTTTGAATCTAAGCACACTCAACGGACAAGCAAGACAGTGCAAAAAGCCAAAAATTCACAACTACCACTTCACCAGCTCAGCAAATGCATAAACAGGCAAGTGCATCTTGGACTCGTTAAACATCTATATTGAGTGACTGACAGCAAGTTTTTAAAGGCCAAGGATGGAAATGAGAGGAACTGTTTACAAACAGGAGGAAAAAAAATAATATTAATTAAAAAAAACACAGCACAGAGCTACACAAACGTTCAACAACCACGCACCGATTCCTACCGACTTTTTTTTTCTCCCCCATTTCCGAGATATCTTTGGCTGATACCATAACTTAAATATCTTCCTCTATTTAAATATCCTTTTCACATTAGTGTAATCAAAATGACGCAAGAAATGCACATCACTTGGACACCCATTCTCCGTGCCATGCCAATATCTACACCGCTTCTGCAGTTACGCAGTTTACATATAGTACATACATTACATACAGAAATATACACTTAGATACTCTTCATTTCTGGCACAATACTTTCACAATTGCAGCAAGGGGTCAAGATCACACGGGGTGCTACTAATAGCAAGGTCTACAAGAAGCTCCGTTTGGCAAATGGTTGTACTCCATTACACGTGCATACAGGGTTATTGGCCAGCTAAATTGCCCTGCATTAGAAGGCGTCACATTATCTTTACTCGTCATTCACTTACCTTCTGCATTTTGCTTGATAACAAAACAAAAAAAAAACATCAGAATTGACTGTTCCAATTCAATAAATGTCTGTCATATACAAGTCCAGGGCCTCAGAAAATACAGCATCTTGCCAAAAGCCAAAATGTCTTGTTTCACTGCTTCCACCCACCTCCTCCTGCGACCGAGTGCCATGCAACGTGGTTCGGAAGCCACATGCAGCATGCGGAATTGATCGGCAATGCCTGGATGGGCGGACGGGTGGCTACGGTCGAGCTCACGAGGGTGGCAGTGACAGGGGGGGCTGGGCGACGTTGGGTGTGGGGTTGGCAGCGCCCGTTGTGGACGAGAGCTGCCCGGGTTGTCCAGGAGGGACGGCAGGTGCAGGGAGTTGTGTTTGCATTTGTTGCAGTTGTTCTGGGCTGGCAAGACTCTTGAGTAGATGGTTCTCCTGTTCGAGTTGACTGTTTCGCTCAATTAGTTCTTTGATTTGCTCCTTGAGCACTTCCACTTCCTCACGGACAGCATACATTAAGTGTGACTTCACCAGGTCCTGCAGAAAAATGTACACGTCAGCAGACTGTGCTTACAAAGTGATGATTAACTCAGTTCAAAACAGCTTCCAGGAACTGACCAAATTAACTGTAACAGCAAGTTACCAGTAAGCTGGTACTCATTTTGCCGACCTCGGAAGGCCGACAGGCTGAGTCAACCCACCTGGTGTTATTTCAATGGCATGACAAGGGCTCAAACTCGAGGCCTTGAGATCTCAAGGCAGCTGTCTTAACCGTTAAGCCAACACCAATCTTAATATGTGACAGAGGGAGAACGATTGGAGAGGAAGGTGGCAAAGTTTGACGTGTGTTTATCAAAATTAGTTCAAAATGAAGGTGCAGCCCTGGATATGCAGCGTGTCCAGAAAGTCCTTGTGCAACTTTGAACTTTTATACCTTTTGATGTACACATGATAAAAACAAACTGTAAATGGCCTATGAAAGCAAAATTTATAAAGTTTTTCTCAATGCAGTTCAAATTTGAAGGCTTCAACATAACCGCAAACTTCTGGAACACTTTGTTCAATCCGATTTTTCCAACTTGTTGCAAACATTGTCAGGTTGCTGCTGAGTAATTTAATGAATTGCATCTGTGATCATGGCCCTAAGTTCATCCAAAGAATGTGGTGTTCATGAATAAACAGGTCCTAAAATCCTGCTCTGACGCTCCATCTCACCCTCTCTCTGTTCTTTTTGCCCTCTCTTTTGCTCAAGGTCATCTGCATCTGCTTGGAAATCGGCAAACATTACCGCTTTACACAAAAAGGTGCAAAAACAGATCCTTACAACTAGAGACCAATCAGCCTGCTCCCAATAATCAGCAAGGTCATGAAATCCACCATGTTGCTTCCGATATGAAATCCTTCCTCTTCTCCAATGGCTTGATCTTGGATCATCAATTTGAATTCAGACTAGGTCACTCTACTCTGGACATGCTGCTTCTGCTGTCTCAACAATGGATGGAGGTTCTCAATGCCAAACAGGAAATCAGAGCTGTCTCCCTTGACACATCACGTGCCTTCGATACGGCCTGGCACCCCACTCTGCTCACCAAACTCTCCTCCTATGGTATCCATGGAAATCTCCACACATGGCTTGCGGACTTCCTCTTTGGTCGCAGTCAATGTGTGGCCCTGAATGGAATTCTCTCACCTCCCCTTCCTGTTCTGGGCCCTGTGCTTTTTCTGGTCTTCATTAATGATCTCTCCGACTCTCTGGAAAATCTCAAACAAAAATTCTTACCTCCCATGATCATTATCTCCATTTGTCCAATTTGGGAATTTAGAATCAGCATCCCTCCACTTGATGTCCCCCCGCAGTGGGCTGAGAGGGTGAAATATTGGAAATATCTCAATATCTTGGCTTAAAAGAATCCCCTGATAGTGGTTGAGGGCTCGTTAGAAGCGTATTACTAAGCTTATTACAACGAGAAAAAATTTGTTTTTAAATTTTGATTTTTGAGGGGTCTGGGCCCAAATTACCATATTTGGGCATTTCGGGCTCAAAACACATTTTCGGGTATATCTTGGCTTAAAAGAATCCCCTGATAGTGGTTGAGGGCTCGTTAGAAGCGTATTACTAAGCTTATTACAATGGGAAAAAATTTGTTTTTAAATTTTGATTTTTGAGGGGTCTGGGCCCAAATTACCATATTTGGGCATTTCGGGCTCAAAACACATTTTCGGGTATATCTTGGCTTAAAAGAATCCCCTGATAGTGGTTGAGGGCTCGTTAGAAGCGTATTACTAAGCTTATTACAACGAGAAAAAAATTTGTTTTTAAATTTTGATTTTGAGGGGTCTGGGTCATGGAATCCATCATCGCAGTTAATGTGAAGTCCTTTATTTTCTCCAACAACCTCATCTCTCATCACCAATTCAGTTTCAGACCAGGTAACTCCACCTTGGACATGCTGCTTCGACACAACCAACAATGGATGGAGGACCTCAATGTCAAACATGAGATCAGGGCCATCTCTCTCAACACATCTGATGCTTTTGATAGTCTGGCATCCCGCCTTACTCTCCAAACTCTGCCTATGGCATCCAAGGTCAACTCCACACATCGCTTACTGACTTCCTCTACTCTCATAGCCAATGTGTGGGTCTCAATGGAATTCTTTCATCTCCTCTCCCTGTTTAGGCTGGCATCCCCCAAGGCAGTGTTCTGGGCACAGTCACATTCTTTATAAATTAAACTGTATACAAAAAGCAAAACAAGAACATTAACAAAACTTGATTAATTATGCTTTCATGTGCCATTTTTAGTTTGTTGCTATCATGCGTACTTCAAAAGTTATAAAAGTTCAAAGTTGCACTAGGACTTCATGGATAACCTGTATTAAAGAGTCATGTCACTTTTCATGTTTTCTTTTGACTCACGGAAATAAATGTTTCTGGCTACAAAAAGTAAAAACTGTTAGAGGATTATCTAGTTGGTCGAGATTACAAGGGCCTTGTAAAATTTGACAGATTCCTCCATATTATGCCATGCAGTACCCATATCTCACCGATAGGCAAAAAGTAAGTGCATAACTCTTGGCTGATCTGGAGTTGAATCGATGCTGGCTCTAAGCGGGTGGTGCACTACCATTTCATGTCAATCCCCATGTCTCTACCTGAAATCGTTACCCCATTTAACCCTTAAGATTAAATTAAATTAAAGATTAAACCTTTTAAATATATAAATTCATATATATTCATTCATTTAACCCAAAAGGTTAGTGTTTCCTCTCCTGCTCTTTTTTTCATTTCCTTGCTTCATGTGTCTAACTGTAGTCAAAACATTGCCTTTTTACCCTCCATCACAACTTGCTCTTCAAATGAGCCTCAATCTTGTATGGAAAACAAAACAAAAAAAGAGGAACAAAAAATGTGCAATAATATTGGGGCTTTTCATTATATATTCGAAAAGAAATAAATGATCTGAAAAGAGTTAAAAAAAAAAATAGAAATGAGAGAAGCAGTCCCATAGCATTTCCTAATTTGTAATCAAGTATTGGGAAAGGGAGGGTGTGAATGAATGAATGATCGTTGTAAGGCCATTTTTCCCCGCTAGAGCGGGGGTTAGCCTTGCGGGCCCCATGACAATCATGGTTCCCTGTTTGAGGCAATGTTTTTTTTATGGCCGGATGCCCTTCCTGACGCCACACCCACAGATAGGGTGTGTGAGTGTTTTTTATTAACTCCGCCACCAAAGATGGATGGAGGTTATGTTTTCACCCCTATCTGTTTGTCTGTCTGTCTGTCTGTCTGCAAACATGATATCTCAAAACGTTGTGGACGGATTCGGACGCAGTTTGGTGGATATGTAGCGTATGTGACAAGGACGAAAAGATTAGATATTGGTGAAGATCCGGATCAGGCTAGGAGAATTTTAAAAAGCGATTCTTCACCATTAGGAGATAGGGCCAAAAATGATATATACTGGATATCCCAAAAAGTTGTGGACGGGCTCGGATGAAACTTGGTGGAGAGGTTGTGTGTGTAACAAGACTGAATCGATTAGATTTTGGTGAAGATCTGAAAATGGATTCGGATATGAAATTATATTATTTAATTTGTTAAGTGATTCTTCACCATTGAGAATGAATGATCGTTTTAAGGCCATTTTCTCCGCTAGAGCGGGGGTTAGGCTTGCGGACCCCATGACAATCGTGGTTCCCTGTTTGAGGCAATGTTTTTATGGCTGGATGCCCTTCCTGACGCCAACCCTTGGTCATGCTCTTACGATGCGCAGGGATACGGTGCACCTATTCTAAATCGGGGTACACACCGTGATCATTCATCCCAGCAAGCTGGTACTCAATTTGCCGACCTCGGAAGGATGACAGGCTGAGTCAACCCGCCTGGCGTTAATTCAGCGATCGACCGGGATTCGAACCCAGGATCCTAGGATAATGTTCTAGGACTATCCTAGGATAATCAAATAATGCACCATTTCTTCCAGAAAATTGTTGAAATTTAAAAATATTTTGGTATCCACGTATGTATTTCTTTGGTTTGCAGTGAAACAAAACAAAAAAAAGCTGAAGAGATTACTAAATCTTAGCTTATTCCATACATAAATACCAAAATGGACTGCACAATATTATTGGCACCTTTTAGAAGTTTCTGGAAATAATTAGATTTCAAGCAGGTGATTCTCCTTAACTTTGGAATTGAACTCACCTGTGGTAAGTTGCAGGTGCCTGCAATATAAAAATCACTCACTCAACCAGTTTGAATAATTTGAATTTGAAAGTTTGAATAAGAAGTTTGAATAATCCCTGGTGTTGGGCTAGCGGCTAGGGTGCCGGCTTAGGATCCAAGGATCCTGGGTTCGAATCCCGGTCGATCGCTGAATTAACGCCAGGGGGGTTGACTCAGCCTGTCATCCTTCCGAGGTCGGCTAATTGAGTACCAGTTCACTGGTAATTCCCTGCTTGTCGTTAAAGGCGGCAAAAAGGGTTGGCGTCAGGAAGGGCATCCGGCCGTAAAACATTGCTTCAAATAGGGGACCGAAAAACAACAACAACCACGGTTCCCGAAAAAGGCCAACCCCCGCTTTGCGGGGAAAAATGGCCTCTAAAGGTGGTTATTATTATTTTATTTATAACCAGTTTGAATAGAGAAAAGGAGTCATTCTGCTGTTTTGTGTCACTGTGTGCACCGCAATGAGCATGGACAAAAGAAAGAAAACCAAATAATTGTCTGAAATCAGGCAATATCGTATCCAAGCATGGACAATCTCAAGGCTACAAATCTATCTCCAGAGACCTTGATGTTCATGTGTCCACCATATGCAATGTTATCAGGAAGTTTAAGGCCCATGGCATTGTAGCCAACCTCACTGGACGTGGCCGCAAGAGAAAACTTGATCGAAGATTGCAGCGAAGGATTGTTTGAATGGTGGAGAAAGCACCTCGATCAACTGCCAAAGAGATTCAAGCCGACCTTCAGACACAAGGCACGATAGTTTCAACTTGCACCATCAGTCGCCAACTCAATGAAAGGGGGTTCTATGGTAGGAGACCCAGGAGGACCCACTGGTGTGTGAGACAGAGACAGAGACAGAGACAGAGAGAGAGAGAGAGACAGAGACAGAGACAGAGACAGAGAGAGAGAGACAGAGACAGAGAGAGAGAGAGAGAGAGAGAGAGAGAGAGAGAGAGACACACACATAAGAAAGCCCGACTGGAGTTTGCCAGAACACGCAAGAACAAGCCAAAATCCTTCTGGGAGAATGTCCTATGGACAGAGGAGACCAAATTATAGCTTTTTGGTAAAGCACATCATCTCTATTTTTACAGAAAACAAAATGAAGCCTTCGAAGAAAAGAACACCTTCCCTACAGTCAAACATGGAGGAGGTTCAATGATGGTTTGGGGTTACTGTGCAGCCTCTGGCACTGGGTGCCTTGAATGTGTGCATGGCATCATGAAATCAGGAGATTACCAAGGCATTTTGGAGCGCAATGTTCAACCGAGTGTCAGAAAGCTGGGTCTCCGTCGATGGTCATGGGTGTTGCAGCAGGACAATGAACCCAAAAACACTTCTAAAAGCACCCGGGAATGGTTCAAGACAAAATGCTGGACTGTTCTGAAGTGGCTCGCAATGAGTCCAGATCTAAATTCCATTGAACACCTGTGGCGAGATCTGAAAACAGTAGTTGGGAGAAGGCACACTTCAAATCTGGGAGAACTGGAGCAGTTTGCACAAGAGGAGTGGGCCAACCTGCCATTAGAGAGGTGTAAGAAGCTCATTCATGGCTGTAATATTAACAGAGAAATAAAGAAATGTGGAGACCAAATGAGTTGCTTGAAGGATGAAGTGGGACAAATCATTGTGGACCCAGATGGAATTAAAGGAAGATGGAAGAGATATATGGAAATACTGTTGAATGCAGAGAATGAATGGGATGGCAACATAGAGAGTAACCCAGTTTTAGGACCGGCAGAGAAGATAACCGAGAAGGAAGTTGAGGAAGCGAAAAAAGCAATGAAGAGTAGAAAAGTGGGAGGGCCGACGGGAGTTGTGGGAGATATGTTGAAGGCAGCGGGAAATTGGGGTGTGAAGAGAATGACAGGGATCTGCAATATGGCGGTGAAAGAAGGCCGCATTCCAGTGAATTGGGAACTGAGTACCCTCGTCCCTCTATGCAAGGGGAAAGGTGACCCTCTGGACTGTGGCTCTTATCGAGCGATAAAGTTATTGGAGCATGGAATGAAGGTATTGGAAAGGGCGTTGGAGAGGAGGATAAGGAAGAAGGTGAAGATCGCCGAAATGCAGTTTGGATTTATGTCAGGAAGAGGAACGACAGACGCGCTCTTTATTGTGAGGCAGTTGCAGAAGTACATGGAGAAGAGGAGGAAGTTGTTTCTTGGGTTTGTTGATCTGGAGAAAGCATTCGATAGGGTTCCACGTGAAGTAGTGACATGGGCATTGAGGAAGTTAGGAGTGGAGGAATGGTTGATCAGAATAGTGATGGCAATGTACAAAAGAGCGTGCACAGCTGTAAGGACGAAGGACGGGAACAGTGGTGAGTTTGAGGAGAAGGTGGGAGTGCATCAGGGGTCGGTACTAAGTCCACTACTATTTGTAGCTGTGATGGAGGTGCTGGCTCGGAACGTAAAGCAGGGTTTACCGTGGGAGTTGTTGTATGCAGATGATCTGGTGTTGATTGCAGAAAGTATGGATGGACTGAAGGAGAAGATGAACAAGTGGAAGGAATGTATGGAGACAAAGGTCTGAAGGTGAATATCAGAAAAACGAAGGTGATGGCAAGTGGTAAAGCATGTGGTGAGGTGGAAAGAGGCCGTGTGCTGTGTGCAGGAAGGGTGTCGGAGTGAATTCCATTCAATGTACAATGTGCGCTGAGTGGGTTCATCAAAAATGTAGTGGTTTGAGAGGGTCATTAACCAGTGTGGCAGCTACATTCAAGTGTAAGGTGTGCACAGAGGGAGCTGCAGATGGAGGAAATGTTGAGTTGGATCTTGGAGACAGCGTGAAGCTGGAAGGTGTGAAAACATTTTGTTACCTTGGAGACATGCTGAATGGAGAAGGTGGATCAGACTCGGCAATGGTTGCTCGAGTGAGATGTGCATGGAAGAAGTTTGGGGAACTGAGTGGCGTGCTGATGAGGAGGGGAGTGTCGTTGAAGCTGAACGGAAAGGTGTATGCTGCATGTGTGAGAAGTGTTATGATTTATGGGCGCGAGACATGGGTCATGAATGTAGAGCAGCAAAAAAGGCTGGAAAGGGTGGAAATGAGAATGGTTCGGTGGATGTGTGGAGTATCGTTGAGAGAGGAAGACAAATGATGAGTTGCGAAAGATGATGGGAATAGAGCCTGTGATGGATGCTGTGAAGAGTGTGATGGATGTGGTTTGGTCATGTGTTGAGGAAGGATGAAAGTGACTGGTTGAGAAGAGTGATGGAAATGAATGTAGAAGGAAGTAGAGGACGGGGACGACCGAGAAAGACTTGGCTAAATATGGTCGAAGAAGAAATGTGGGCAAGGGGGCTTTTTTTTTTTTTTTTTTTGTATACAAGATCGAGGCTCGTGAAAGAGCGAACATTAATCACACAGAAAGACAAACCGACACATAAAACATATAACATAGGGAGCGGTAGACAAGATGGGGAGAGAGGGGGAAGGACACAAACACAACATTTGAGAGCAGGGACCGAGAGACATGGAGACATCGAGAGATCTGAGAGAGGGCGAGGGCTTTGGGGGGGGGGGGGGGGCGTGGGAAGGGGGCAGTGGGAGAGGTATAAAACATATGGACACTGCCAGGACTTCCAGGAAAGAAGTTGGAATTTCAAACAAGGTGGATCTGGGGTGAATTAGCGGGGGTAGAAAAGATCAAGGTTTTGGATGGGGGAAGAAAGGAGATGGTGGTGAACAGCTGTTTTAAAGACCTGGAGGGAGGAGTGGGATTGAAGGGAGTGAGGGAGTTTGTTCCAGAGGCGGGAGAAAAGAGGAATGAAAGAGTGAAGGTGAGCGGAGAGCCGAGATTTCGGCAGTTTAACCATCAGAGGGTTGCTGGCAGATCTTGTGCGACCTGTAGGAATATTTGGGGGACAGAGCACAGAGAGAGCTGGGGGTGCAAGGCCGGAGAGGAGTCGGTAGAAGACAGAAAGACCACCTACCTGCCTGCGGTGAGTGAGTGAAAGGCCCTCAGAGATAGCTTCATCGCGGGAGATTCCAATAATTCTGAAAGCTTTGGTTTCAACAGCGTGAAGCCGAGCTAGGTGTGAGGCAGGAGCACCGGCCCATAGGGGAGAACAGTATTCCATTGAGCTGCGGATGAAAGCCTTGTATGTGGTGAGGAGCTCAGGTGTGCCGAGGAAGGACTTCGCACGACGGAGGATGCCCAGTCGGCGACTGGCTTTGGAGGCCAGCTTGGAAATGTGGTTTTCCCAAGAAAGATCATGGCAGATAGTGAGACCCAAAATCTTGAGCGACAGAACTTCTTGGAGAGGATTGTTGAGAAAGTAGATGGGAGGGTTGACCAGTCGATCTTTTCGGAGAGACATAGTAAGAGTGTGAGATTTGTCAGGATTGAAAGACATGTTCCACTTGTTTGACCAGTCTGTGATTTTGTCCAGGTCTTCAGAGAGTGAGGAGGCAGCAGACTGCCGATCTGAGGGAAGAGGAATGGAGCGGCAGAGAGTGGAGTCATCAGCAAAGAGATAGAGAGGATTTTTGAGAGAGTCAGAGAGATCATTGATGAAGACCAGAAAAAGCACGGGGCCCAGAACACTGCCTTGGGGAACTCCAGCCTGAACAGGAAGAGGAGATGAGAGAAACCCATTCAGGGCCACACGTTGACGACGACTAGAGAGGAAGTCCGCCAGCCATGCGTGGAGATTTCCATGGATACCAAAGGAGGAGAGTTTGGTGAGCAGAGCGGGGTGGCAGACCGTATCGAAGGCACGTGATATGTCGAGGGAGACAGCTCTAATTTCCTGTTTGGCATTGAGGACCTCCATCCATTGTTGAGACAGCAGAAGCAGCATGTCCAGAGTAGAGTGACCTGGTCTGAAACCAAATTGATGATCAGAGATCAAGCCATTGGAGAAGAGGAAAGATTTCATATCAGAAGCAATGATGGATTCCATGACTTTGCTGATAATTGGGAGAAGGCTGATTGGTCTGTAGTTGCTAGGATCTGTTTTTGCACCTTTTTTGTGCAAAGCGGTGATGTTGGCTGATTTCCAAGCAGATGGCAGTTGACCTTGAGCAAAAGAGAGGGTGAAGAGAACAGAGAGAGGGTGAGATAGAGCAGCAGAGCAGGATTTTAGGACCCGTGGGCTGATGCCGTCGGGTCCAGTTGCAGAATCAGAGTCGAGGGTTGACAGAAACTTTTCCACCTTGTCAGGAGGAAAGGACACGGAGTCCAGGAGCAGCAGGGTACGACTGGGTATGGTGGGTACAGAGAGGGATGGGTTTGGGACACAAGATTTAGAGGCAAACACAGAGTTGAGGCATTCAGCTTTTTCACGTGCGGAGTCAGCTGTGTAGCCGTTTGAGGTAAGGGAGGGGATGGAGGGGGAACAAACACCAGAAACGGATTTGACCAGACGCCACCAGGATTTGGAAGAGGGAGACAGATAAGAGAGTTCGGTCTTGAGAACGGAGAGATATTGTTTCCTGGCTCTCCTGAGGGTGGACACACACTTGTTTCGGGCTTTGTGAAAGGAAATGAGATTTCCTTCCGTTGGATTTGCTTTCCAGGAGACGAAGGCAAGTTGTTTCTGGGCAACAGCCTCACCACAAGATTCCGTGTACCATGGACGGGAGGAAGGGTATGACAACTGAAGACGAGATGGGATAAATCTGTGCATGAGAGAGAGCAATTTACTTTGGAAGAATTCCCAGGATGAGTTGATGTCAGAGGTGGTAGAGATGGGAGACCAGTCCAGATGATTGATGGCTGCTTGAAGACCGTGCCAGTTGGCCTGAGTGAAATGCCAGACTCGTCTACGCTGAGCAGGCTCCCTGAGGATGGTCAGAGAGATGTCCACTTTAACAAGGACATGATCAGATGATCCGATCGGAGCAGAAGAAGAGCAGCAGACATTTTCAGGGAAGTTAGTCATAACCAAGTCCAGAAGAGAAGATGTTCCGTTGACTGAGATCCGGGTCGGGAAATTGGTCGGTTGACAAGGAGAGATGCAGAAAATAGGGCAAAATGGAGAAGATTGTCATGGGGACCGCAAGGCTAACCCCCGCTCTAGCAGGGAAAATGGCCTTAAAATGCCTGTTGTGTTGTTGTTGTAGAACAAATACTTTTGTCAATTTCAACTTATTTTAGAGAAAATTATGAGTTATTTGAAAAAACGTGTAAGGGTGCCAATATTTTTGGCCACGACTGCAGCAGGATATCTCAAAAAGTTGTGGACGAGTTATGACTAAACCTGGGGGTGAGAGTTGGTTCGGTGACAAGAACAAGCCGATTATATTTTGGTTCAGGTCCGAATCCAGATCCGGCCTATCAATGGGATATAAACCATAAACTGTTCAGCCTGGCGGAGGTATGCGCTCTACCCAGTGCTGTTCTCGTTTTTCTTATTTTTAAAATTTATTTACTTTTTATTTTCCCCAGGCTCATTTCCATCATGGAGAATTAAGAGGCTCATTCATTTATTTTTAGCATAAACCTTGATGACTGTGTGTAAATGTTATGATAAAAAGGGTAGGGATTAGTCACTGCTTCGTATGTTTACAGCACTATTTATAGGGAGGCTTTCATAAAGATTTTATACAAAGAGGCCGAAAAGGAAACAAAACAATCCATGTTGAGCCAAATTATTGCTTTTAATAGATGACAATTTTGTTTCCCCTATTAAAATAGCATTTGCATCATCATCACCACCTAATAAACCTGCCATGCTTCTGCAAAGCCTGTTTAATCCGTGCCAGTGTAAATTGCCACTGTACCCACCGCCCTATTAAAACCCATCTATTATTGTGCTCGAAATCACAACAGAATTGAACGCACGATGACACAGCCTTGTGCCATTAAATGAAGGACGACATTCAAAATTTCCTACTGACCCTCAATGTACACGTCCAGCAAGTAAGTGTGGACAATTATCCAAAATCAATTTTCCTGCTCAGAATCGTGCAATAATTCGAGAAGTGTGTGTGTACATTTGTTTGATCGGAATGAGTTGAAATGTAGTGGTTGTATTTGGGGCAAGGTTGGAGAGGGCAGGGTGAGAATGGGTTGCATGGGAGGGTTTTAGGTGGTAAAACAAATATTGTAACCCATGGGGTTAGGATGGGGGGAGGACCGCAATACTTTAAACTAAAAAAAAAAAACCCTCTTAAAGAAATTTTAACACTTAGAGAAGATAACATGATTTGAAGATAATGGAACAAAATTAGAAACAAAGATTTTGTCGTGTATGGAATATTTACACAGTCGTGTTAAAAGGCACAGGAAGTACAACAAGGATCCAATAAAACGCAAGCCATATCTGCAAACTCAAATCATGTCTGATCAAGATGAGAACAGCAGGGAGCATGGGCACGTGCGATGTTTGAAGAATGGCGTGCCCATACATTGAAACAATGGAACACAGCTTGCATAAAGGAGAGAAAACAAAAAACTAGGAAGTGTCTTTCCTTACAAAAGTGTGCAAAACAGCCCCGCTTATTTGAAATACGTTTTATTGCAAATTCCCCTCTCTCTATCTGAAGCACTACTGGCACTACATGAACCCCCCCTACGCACCCCCACCGAGCACAAAGGTCTTCCCGAAGCTTCAGTGTTCAGGGGTCTAACGCAACAAGCGCCGAGTATTAAGTCTGGGTGGCGAGGTGTCCTGATGCCCAGGTGAAGTGTCTCGTGCGAACACCAACGGCATGCAGAGCAAAGGGGTGCGGGCGTGCACTTCACATCTAAACAAGCAGTCGCGTGTGCAGACCGACACATACCATTGCTTGTTCAATCTTGTTATCGATGGCAACCACACTTGCTCCAGATGCACTGCGGTGAAGAACAAGCAGAAGAATGGGGGTGGGGGTGGTGAGGGTTTGGGAAGGGAAAGGGAATAATGGGATGTGGAAAGGAAGAGAAAAATATGAAACGGTAAATACATACTAATTCCAAGCGGCACGGATAGACACAAAGAACGGTTAAATTACACAGTATTATCAATCACAAATGTAAGCAAATATCAATATGCATCATCATTATCAACACCGAAGCAGGCAGCATTCAACAGACGACTCGCATTTTCACGTAGGACAGGGAAAACCATTCAAAGAAAACCAGGCAACAAAAAACACACACACAGGAATGAGAACAGCAGCAAGGAAGAATATATTACGAATTAGAACAAGAGATAATGAGAGAGATCTAGCGAGAACCTGCATACGAATACCCGCAGCGGCGTTCACACGCACAATAGCTTAGCTGTACGCTTGCCACGCAAGGGTGACGTCACCTGGCAAGCAGCCAGCCATCATCTCCCTCTCCGGATGTATGGAAAAAATAAACGGACCTGCCCTGTTTTTGCTTTTTCTATGACAACCGACTACCATTCCCATTCGTAAACCTTCATTGTTCTCTCTTCAAATAAAAAAAGAAAAGACATGAACAATGAGCATCAATCAGGTTTCAAACCATCCTGCAATTTGACGGTCGTCGAAAGCAACCTTTGGAGCAAGCTACTTCAGCTATGCTGCATGACAGACTGAATCACGAAGAATTTTGTGGAATATTCTACTGAAAAAAACTGGATTTTGGGGGGGGGGGGGGGGGGGGGGGGGAGGTTGGGGGGGAGGGAGTGGGAGGTGCGATGGGCAGTGGTGGTGTTGACCCAATTATTGTCCGTGCCCATTCATTGCCATTATAAATGAGAATATCAATCGCTGCAATGAACCACGAAGAGCTATTGAACAAAAACGCACATTTAAGCATGCAATGCTTCGCCTTCGGAAACGCACCGACATCAGGAACACACCAGTATGGTACATTAAGTACAGCATTCTTCGACTAGATTGTGGAAAAAGATCAATGAAAAAGAGGCGGAAATAAGAGTTATGCATTTACTGACTCAGCTATCTTTCATTCATGAGTAAATATTAAAATATTATCGAATGAAGGCTTGCTACCCCCAATCTAACAAAACACGCCTGTTCCCCTCCAATCCACCCCATCCACCCAAATGATGAAGGAAGCCATTTTTAATTCCCCAGTGGCTGGACAAACTCCAGAGTTGAATAAATCCAGCAAAAATAAAGTTTTGTCCAAATCCGTCCATAGCCTTTTGAGATATCGTGCTCACAGACAGACACTCAAATAAGGCGTCGGGCCTTAGAGCCTGAATGAATAAGTGGGTAGCCTGACAGGTATGACAAAAGAGGGAACCTTGACATTTGACCTATATCGTCAAAAAACATTGACAGCCTCACTTCTTTCCTTCAGAATCCTCTGGTAAAGTTTAACGAAGACAGCTGAAAGTGTTCACGAGTTATCGCATTCAGACAAACAAACAAACGAGACAGACTGACATGTGACGAAAATTTTCAATTTTAGTCAAAAACAAAAAAATAGACAGACAGGGGTGCAAACATAACCTCCGTCCACGTAAATATATCCACTAGTTCATTGGTGAGATATTGTGATGAAACAAAGCGAATCGAAGAAGCTCGAGACTAGAAAAGTTCATATAAAGGGGTGCCAATTTCATTCATACACCTGCATGAAGAAGTAAATGTATTTTATTTGCCAGATGGAGGGCGCCCCTTTACATGAACTTTTCAAGAGCATTACTAGGTTCCTCCTAAGAACACAAGGGTAGACAAGCATGCACATGACATTTTTTGAATGCCCCTTCTTTTCTATTGTTCGACATTTTGTACAAGCTATGGAATGTCCCTTCTTTTCTCTACTTTGTCAGATGGCACCATACCCTTATATAAGGGGGCCATTTCTATGCCCCTGGCATTTTTCACAAGATGCATTTTAAATACAAACAAAATACATTTGTTCATCATACAAGACTTTATTCAGGATGATATAAACGACTTGGAAAAAGGAAGGGAAAAAAAAAAATTAAACCCAGACAGGATTCAAACCCACAACCCCCAGCTTGGGAGTCTGATGCTTTATCCATGAGGCCATTGAGCATATATATGTATATTTATATATATAATATGCCAGTAGAAGCCAACAAACGAATTTTCAGTCCCCATGTTAAAGATGCATATAGAGAAACAATCCCATATGAAGGGAGGGGTACTTTGCGCCTTCCTTTGATTATTCACGACAATATAAAATACTTCAAAAAGTAAGAAGAAAAAAATTATTCAACCCAGAATTTTATTTAACCCGATCCTGGATATCCTGAGCAAAAATGCAAAGTTTGGTGGAGATTGGCCCAACCGTTTTAGATTCTGTAACAATCAGACAAAGGTACATACCTACATACACAGAGAATTGCCTTATTGCAGTATAACCACCGTTTAGAGGCCTTTTTTCCCCGCAAAGCGGGGGTTGGCCTTTTCGGGGACCGTGGTTGTTGTTGTTTTTTTGGTCCCCTTTTTGAAGCAATGTTTTACGGCCGGATGCCCTTCCTGCCGCCAACCCTGTTTGTCGCCTTTTTACGACACACAGGGAATTACCAGTGAACTGGTACTCAATTTGCCGACCTCGAAAGGATGACAGGCTGAGTCAACCCCTCTGGCGTTAATTCAGCGATCGGCCGGGATTCGAACCCAGGATCCTTGGATCCTAAGCTGGCACCCTAGCCGCTAGCCCAACACCAGGGACAACACCAGGGTTACCTCATCATATTGCAGTATGATGCTCGCTATCAATACAACCAGAAAGTTGTGCCAATGAGATGACCAAAATTTGACATTATGTTTGTATGAGGCCTGTCTGAAAGCACTACAACAATTCCACTGTTTTGCACGAATGCAACATCACTGAAGTAACTCAAAGGATAGATAACGAGAGACTTTTGGTTCCACCACTGTGAGCCCGACATGAGGAACATACAGTATAAAAATAATATGAAGAAATGACCCCAAAATTCTGACAGCAATTCAACTTTTCAGGCAGTTAAAACAATACTTGCCTCTCGGTCACATGAGAAAGTGATGTCAATGTGTGAGGCACTCAAAAAGTTATAGGAACACCATACTCACAATAATCCAATAAACACCAACGATCTGTATATTTTAAATATGTGATTAAATATGATGGGAAAGAAAATATTTTGCTTTCTAATTATATACAGTACAGGTACTTGTAGATTGAAAAGAGCATGTCGGACGTGACACGGCTCAAAGAGGCAATGTACCTTGGAATTATGGGAAAGGAAAATTAACTTGAGAGCTGCCAAGGTGTGCAAGCAACCAATTCAGTCCACCACAGAGTGAAAAAGACATTATAAATAGGGAATCCCACCTGTGCAGGTAGGTATTCAACAGGTATGGTGGATTTCTAAAAGACGACAAAAATGGAGGCAATAAAATAATGTTTGTAAATACCGTAACTCCTTCACATAGCAACAAGGTGCATATCTCGACTAAGGAGTAGGATTTCTGTGCATGACACCACTGTGACTCACAGAAGGAAGATACCCAATGAGCTTCATCATGAGGAAGGAGGGGGGAGGGGTGGTCGCAAAGGGTCGATTTTTCAAGACCAACTCAAGAGGTGGCACCCGTTGGCACCGTGTTGCCAACTACAAAACATCTCAATATGCAAATCCCTCACGTGTCCATTTTGTACTCAAACTTGATGAAAACAATAACTAAAAAAATAATAACAATGTGAAATTTATTAATTAGTCTTCTCCATATTCTCACAACAAAGTTTTCTTTGAAATTTGTTGACAAACGTTCAAATGGTTCAATAATAACCAAATAAACACAGAAGCGATTACAAAAACCAGCCGTCTCGTGCTGTGTGGCGGACGGGTTAATAAGGGCGATTTGTACTAATTGTGACTTTGACCTTTTGACCTAATTATTAATTCGTTTTTTACACATTCTCAAAATAAAGGTTTGTTGAAAATTTGATGAGAAAAGCTCAAATGATTTTTAAAAAAAGTTATGGCTGGAGCCCTGGACAGACACATTGACATACTAACATAATTGCAAAACTCCATCTTCTGCTGTGTACCAGAAGGATTCGTGAAAGACAAAAACACCACAAAAAGGTAAAAAAAGACTTCCTTTGGGAAGGAAGATTTTAAAGCAGGAAAATAAAACATGAAGAGGGAAAGTAATAAAATCTCAACTCAAAAGTTCATTTTATAAAAGACAAATCACAGATTCATACCTGTGCTGTTGATTCCCACCCCACCCCTCCCAAGGGGTTAGAATATCATAGAGGTAAAAAAAAAAAAAAAATCAGCTTGGTGAAACCTTCAAATTATACAACAAAGTGTGCGACTAAACACAGACACAGCAGTCAGATGTCTTGCAGCCATTTTGTTAAAGCTTAAAGCAATGAAACCATTGGGAGTTAACCAACTGTTCTAAGCACAGCCAATGCGAGAATAAAATTCCTACAGACAACTTAAGAGGCTGATCCATCCACTCGGAGCAGCTTCTTCTTCATTCGTATGCAGGACAAGGCTGCGAGGTAGCATCATATGGCTGAAGGCAGCGCTGTGTCACTGATGCAATTCCCTCTGCTGGTTAGGGCAGGAATTTAGAATTTCTCAAGGATGCCGGTAGCTTTCAGACTCCATGAGAAGGACATCATACGATCTTTAATGTCCACCAATGAATGCCAGGAGACGGGACACCCAATTTAATGTCCATCCGAGGGACGGCACAACCGTTTGTGAATCACCCTGGCTGTGAACACCTAATTGACATATGACACCATATGACAGTTTATAGCTGGGTCGGGATTCAAACCCAAGCTAGACAGCTCAGAGGCGAGTGTGCGTACCTCTAGGCCATCCTGTCGGCTCTCCGAGGCAACTGCAGAAACACATTGGAACTGTAACCACACAAAAAAATTTTCAGGCAACGATTGAACAGTGTGTACAGCAGCAGAAAGAGAAAGCGTGAAGCAGCAGCAACATGCATTTTGTTTGTACTTACAAGCGAAGGCCTTGTGATGAGAGATGCTGGCAGGATGCAAAGCACACTTTCGTGTCGAAGCAAATACAAATGCATCTTACCAAAAGTGACGTCACGTCCTCACCAAATCGCATCAACCCAACATCACCCAGGGAGCTCGCACAAACAAAGGTTTGCATGCAAGGCACACACACCTCTCGAGCACAGGCAACTTGTTTATTTTTCCATGCGTTATTCCTCTTGGGAATTTTCCACTCAGCAATGATGCTCAACCTCGCCTGACATTTGTACCAATAATCTTTCCTCCCACCCATCTCACCCACTCCACGTACAGCTGGAAGAGAGATAAAAACGATTTTGGTGATAGCTCACCTACTCCTCGCGAAGGACACTGTGGGATCTTTAACTTCCATTAACTAACCATTAACAGGCCATTAACAACTTTAACTTTAACTTCCATTTTAACACATTAAAAAACAACAACAACCACGGTTCCCGAAAAA
>NC_136268.1:50818810-50961310 GCF_964187855.1 Myxine glutinosa
GGCTTACTGGGCCCAGTCCAGTTCGCTGTTCCAAAATCAACTCGATTGACAAACACAATGAGATGAGTCGGTTGGCTGTCCATATTTAAAAAGCTCTCATAAATAAAGCCTTCGTTTCTTACTCTTGTGTTATCGATTTATTGCAATTGGTCTACCTTCATCAATACAAGTGGACCTATAAACGTGCATGTACAGCACTGTAAATTTTGCACGGCTTGTTCAGAAAAAGAGAGGGGTGACAGAGTCGTTTTGAGTCTTTAAATATATATATATATACTGTATATATGAATGAATGAATGAATGATCGTTTTAAGGCCATTTTCCCGGCTAGAGCGGGGGTTAGCCTTGCGGGCCCCATGACAATCATGGTTCCCTATTTGAGGCAATGTTTTTATGGCCGGATGCCCTTCCTGACGCCAACCCTTGGTCACGCTCTTACGATGCGCAGGGATACGGTGTACCTATTCTAAATCGGGGTACACACCGGGATCATTCATCCCAGCAAGCTGATACTCAATTTGCCGACCTCGGAAGGATGACAGGCCGAGTCAACTCCCCTGGCGTTAATTCAGCGATCGACCGGGATTCGAACCCAGGATCCTAGGATCCCAATCCGGCACCCTAACCGCTAAGCCAACACCAGGCTTTAAAAAAAAAAAAAAAAAAAAAAAAAAATATATATAGCAGAGGATATTGTAATCGCCTCTGTCTGTTCGTCCGTCCGTCCGTCCGTCACGCTATCTCCTCCTTAGCGGTTGTGCAGAAATTCACTACACTTAATAGTTTATGATCACCAAATGGCAGGAAGCTTGGCGTATGAAGCACCACGTGGCATATGAAGCTTGAATGACCAAAAAGAGCGGTATCATTCTTCACCCTACTCCCTAAGGTGGGGTCAAGAGGTCAAATACCCAAAACAATGTAATCAAGGGCACATTTTAAACCAAAACTTTGTATATGCAATTAACATTGGGGGATGCATGAAATATGTAACCTTTTTGGGGGGGTGAGGGGGGGATTTGACCCCAGGTTCATGCCCCAGGGGGTGGGTACTTGGGCTCACAGTCGTCAAAAATGGGGGGGAAAAGCAACTCAAAATTTGCTATTGGGTCATTCAAGGTGGAATTTTTTTGCCACCTGTCAACCTTGCTTTAGTTGGGAGGTGTGGGGATTTGTGACGGCGTGCCATCGACTTCGCTCTGGTATATATATATTTTTTTGGAACTGTAAACATTAACTCGAGAATTCACATTTATCCAGATGCATGTCTGCAAAATTGTTTGATGGTGAGTTTCAGGTGCATTTGGAATGTTAATAATGACGGCACATCTTTTTCACTTAATCTGCATTAAACTAGAGTTCAACTTGCAGGCGATTCATGCAATGAAGATGCAGCAGAAGAAACGCCCACCCCTCTTACAAAATGGTTTCCTTTCGGGCATGCTTCCTTCCTGCCCAAAGTGCTGGCAACCAATTCCAAAAACAAAGAATATAGCCAACACAAAACACTGAGTACATTTCGCCGCAAGCCTGCAAATATAAATTTTATATATATATCTCTCTCTCTCTCTCTCTCTTACACACACACACACACACACACACACACACACACACACACACACACACACACACACACACACACACACACACACACACACACACACACACACACACACACACACACACACACACACACACACACACACACACACACACACACACACACACACACACACACACACACACACACACACACACACACACACACCTCAAGCCCGCGAGGAGAAACAACGCGAGGTACAAGATATTTTTTCCAACACCAAGGACAGTAAACATGACCTACACTAGAACTTGGACGAGAAACCTGATGTATCTTTTGAAGTGTTCGTGTTCCCATCTGAAACCCTGGTTCAGGATGTTGGAAACCCATGTTGAAACCGTGTTTGTCCATTCTCCCCTTAATGTCCTCGTCATTGAAGGAAAAGTACACTGATGTCGATTCATATCTTTCTCCTGTATGTGATTATGTGTACAGGCCCACTATGAACACAAAATTCCTTTTTTTTATTTTTTTAAACATCACAAAACCAAAAAGCCAATAAGCATTTTCCTGCCACTTTCATCGAAGAAATGTTACTCAACTCCCTGGAAAAGATATAGACATATAAAGGCAATGACTTGACAATGCACAGCTCGCATTATTATGGTACTGATCCCAAGCATGTAACGAGCAAACACACAAGGAAAGTTCGACATAGGACGAGGACATCCGGAGCACCACACCTGTGCTTTATCCACACTTAATCAATTTACTTCTTGTATACTTACCCTTCCTCCAAATTATCATACAACCCGTTAACATTTAGACATGGCAGTGGGCCAGGGTAGTGGGAAACAATGCAACATTTTGAGAGACAACGTGATCGTCAAAATCGAAATAGACGGGGATAGCCAGCTTTATGTGGTCGTTTGAATTACTGTGTGTTCCGAGACACAGAAACCTCGTGCCAACACTGCACCAGAACGGATTTTGGCTCGATGCCACTGGGGATCAAACCGAAATGAGATGGCTCGTTAAAGAGCACGATACCAGCTGAGCTCATCTGCCGCTCCGTCCTCTGTCATTTATGTTAATATATGGTACTCAAGGTCCGACGTGATGGTGCAGGGGGCACACCTTTCTTTGAGCTGTCTGGCTTTGGTTGGGCTGTCTGGCGACATGATGTTGCAGAGGTAGCACACCTTCCTTTGAGCTGTCTGGCGACATGATGTTGCAGAGGTAGCACACCTTCCTTTGAGCTGTCTGGCGACATGATGTTGCAGAGGAAGCACACCTATCTTTGAGGTGTTTGGCTTGGGTTGAGCCATTTGGCAACATGATGTTGCAGAGGTAGCACACCTTCCTTTGAGCTGTCTGGCTTTGGTTGAGCTGTCTGGCAACATGATGTTGCAAAGGTAGCACACCTTCCTTTGAGCTGTCTGGCTTTGGTTGAGCTGTCTTGCGACATGATGTTGCAGAGGCAGCACACCTTCCTTTGAGGTGTCCGGCTTCGGTTGAGCTGTCTGGTGACATAATGTTACAAAGGTAGCAAACCTTCCTTTGAGCTGTCTGGCGACATGATGTTGCAGAGGTAGCAGCACACCTTCTGTTCACACCTTCCTTTGAGCTGTTTGACTTGGGTTGAGCTGTCTGGCAACATGATGTTGTAAAGGTAGCACACCTTACTTTGAGCTGTCTGGCTTGGGTTGAGCTGTCTGGCAACATGATGTTGCAGAGTTAGCACACCTTCCTTTGAGCTGTCTGGCGACATGATGTTACAAAGTTAGCACACATTCCTTTGAGCTGTCTGGCGACATGATGTTGCAGAGGTAGCAGCACACCTTCTGTTCACACCTTCCTTTGCGCTGTGTGACTTGGGTTGGCTGTCTGGCAACATGATGTTGCAGAGGTAGCACACCTTCCTTTGAGCTGTCTGGCGACATGATGTTGCAGAGGTAGCACACCTTCCTTTGAGCTGTCTGGCGACATGATGTTGCAGAGGTAGCATACCTTCCTTTGAGCTGTCTGGCGACATGATGTTGCAGAGGTAGCACACCTTCCTTTGAGCTGTCTGGCGACATGATGTTGCAGAGGTAGCACACCTTCCTTTGAGGTGTCCGGCTTCGGTTGAGCTGTCTGGTGACATGATATTACTAAGGTAGCAAACCTTCCTTTGAGCTGTCTGGCGACATGATGTTGCAGAGGTAGCAGCACACCTTCTGTTCACACCTTCCTTTGAGCTGTTTGACTTGGGTTGAGCTGTCTGGCAACATGATGTTGCAGAGTTAGCACACCTTCCTTTGAGCTGTCTGGCTTGGGTTGAGCTGTCTGGCGACATGATGTTGCAGAGTTAGCACACCTTTCTTTGAGGTGTCTGGCTTCAGTTGAGCTGTCTGGCGACATGATGTTGCAGAGTTAGCACACCTTTGTTTGAGGTGTCTGGCTTCGGTTGAGCTGTCTGGCAACATGATGTTGCAGAGGTAGCACACCTTCCTTTGAGCTGTCTGGCGACATGATGTTGCAGAGGTAGCACACCTATCTTTGAGCTGTCTGGCGACATGATGTTGCAGAGGTAGCATACCTTCCTTTGAGCTGTCTGGCGACATTATGTTGCAGAGGTAGCACACCTTCCTTTGAGCTGTCTGGCGACATGATGTTGCAGAGGTAGCACACCTTCCTTTGAGCCGTCTGGCGACATGATGTTGCAGAGGTAGCACACCTTCCTTTGAGCTGTCTGGCAACATGATGGCACAGAGGTAGCACACCTTCCTTTGAGGTGTCTGGCTTCGGTTGAGCTGTCCGGTGACATGATGTTGCAAAGGTAGCACACCTTCCTTTGAGCTGTCTGGCGACATGATGTTGCAGAGGTAGCAGCACACCTTCCGTTCACATCTTCCTTTGAGCTGTTTGACTTGGGTTGAGCTGTCTGGCAACATGATGTTGCAGATGTAGCGCACCTTCGTTCGAGCTGTCTGACCGGCTTTAAAATGTCGGATTTATGCTTCACAGGCATGGCAGTGCATTACAAAGTGCAATCGATGGCCGTCAAGCTGGGTGTCCCATCTGCTAGCAGTATGTGAAGGACATTCACAAATTCCTACAGTGACTACACCGCCGGGCAAAGGCAAACCACCGAGTGTGATCCTTGCCATGAAGATGCTTTGGCAGCACTGAACCTGCCCTGCTGCGAAAAGGTCAGAGAAGCGCATCGAGAGACGAGTTATCCCAGGATCTCACACAGTCTGTTTCCAACAAATACAGTGGGTTCACGTTGTAGCTGTGGGGGTGGGGAGTGGGGGCAATGGGGGCGGGTGGGGAATGGGGGGAATGACGGGTGTGAGGGGATGAGGGGTGTGGGGGGGATGAGGGTTGTGGGGGGATGAGGGTTGTGGGGGGATGAGGGGTGTGGGATGAGGGGTGCGAGGGGATGAGGGGTGTGGGGGGATGATGGGTGTGGGGGGATGAGGGGATGAGGGGATGAGGGGTGTGGGGTGAGGGGTGTGGGGGTATGAGGGGTGTGGGGGAATGAGGGGTGTGGGGGGATGAGGGGTGTGGCGTGAGAGGGTGGTGGGGGGATGAGGGGTGTGGGGGGATGAGGGGTGTGGGGGGAGGGGATGAGGGGTGTGGGGTGAGCGGGGTAGTGGGGGTTGGGAAGGGACTACCAACAACAGGCTTTCAGGGGTAAAAGTCGTGGCAAGAGGTCGCGTATGAAGCTCGCTATGGAAATTTCCGCCACATTATTTAGATTGCTGTCGTCACACAGCGAAGGCACGAGGTGAGTCCTCCAGACCTCCACGACGAAGAGCAGCTTCAGGCGCGTCCGAAAACGAAACAGAATGGAACTATTCATCTTTTTTCAGCACGCATCTGGATAAATGTGACGGCACACAAGTTTACAAATAACCGCCGCAGTTTGACCCCCAGAAATGAACGTCGGTGCCTGGGAGACCCACCGGGGGTGCGTGAGCACCGAGCAGGTTCCGATTAACAAAAGCGCCCCGCACCCCCCAGCGCGCGCCTTTTGGTGCCGGAACTTTCTGGAACAATGGCAAAGCCACGTGGACGAGCTTCCGTAAAAATAGCACCGAGTCTCGCGCACAAGTTTCACTTTGAGAAACTTTTAAAACTCTGCTCGGTACACGGCGGCAGGGGAGGAGGGGGGTTTGGGAGTGAGGAGGGCGATCCCCATTACAGACGGGGTGGCCACGTGACTGCGGAAAGAGTACAAACCGCTGTCGTTTACAAAGCAAACCGCTCGGAACCTCCGACTACGGACCAGGTAATTTACAGGTGTAACGATCGCGCCCCGATGGGTCGCCGTTAATGGTCGGCCGCCGTTGACTTGTATTCGCAAGGACTGACCTACTGAGGTGACGCTGAAGATCCCCGAGCAGGAGATTCAGAGCTCCGTTGACGACCTTCTTCCCGCGAGGTCGGGGGCGCATGTTGGGCCGGAGCCAGTCGGCGACGAGATGCCGGGGCACGGACGGGGAGACGAGCAAACTAGGGGAACAAAGGCGGCCTCGGCCGTGGAGCGCAGCGGCTGCTGTGACGTTCGAGACGTGACGAGCGCGGACATGTGCGGCCTCGGGGCCAGGGCCGTGCCGTCTGGAAGACGAGCTGAACGGGACCAAGGGAGTTATTGACATGAGAAAGGCAGAGACGAAGAGTTTATTAGAGCCGGGGCAACGGGAACGATAATGTCGTTGGTATGTCCACTCCCTGCCTCCTCCCCCACCCACGGGTTCGACCCACCCGGCTCGCTCCGCCTCTCCCCAAAGAGCGTCACCTCCTCCCCGCCTTCACAATTCCACCGTACGTATCACGAACCGGAGTGAAACAGCCATTTGGATCCCCGATCACATCTCCAAAGATCCACCAACACCGTCATCACCCATCGTATTGTTACAACACGCAATGATTAACCCTCACCACAATATCCCCCACATCTCCCCTAAACCACACCGCTTATTGCATACCACACCTACACAGCACCATTCAAGGTGTACCATGTGCACCCCCATCACCATGCACATACCTGCATATCTGTCCCCCAAAATCCCCTTCCTCACAATAACATTGTGTGCACATCACCCCCATCACCCTGCATGTACCCGTGTACCTGTCCCTCAAAATCCCATCCCCCACAACAGCATTGCATGCGTCATATCACCCCCATCACCATGCACATACCTGGAAACTTGTCCCCCGAAACACCTTCCACAACAAAAACATTGTGTACATATCACCCCTTCACGCTGCATGTACCTGTCCCCTGAAGGCCCCACCCTCACAATAACTGTGTAGCATGTCATCCCCATCACTCTGCACGTATGCACCTGTGTACCTATCCCCCAAAACCTCCTCCCCCACAATAACATTGCATGCATATCACTCCCATCAATCACCTTGCATGTACCTGTGTACCTGTCCTCTGAAACTCTCTCCTCCACAATAACATTGCGTGCATATCACTCCCATCAATCACCTTGCATGTACCTGTGTACCTGTCCTCTGAAACTCTCCTCCACAATAACATTGCGTGCATATCACCCCTATTACCCTGCATGTACCTTTGTACCTGACCCGTGAAAGCCCCTCCCTTACAACAACATTGTGTGCATATCACACCCATCAATCACCCTGCATATACCTGTGTACCTGTCCCCCAAAGCCCCTCCTATACAGTACCATTGCATGCATATCACCCCCATGCACAATAACACCTCGTGTGAGTGTGATGTGTGTCCAGGTAAATAAAAAATAAATAAATAAATAATTATCCTTCCTTAATTGCATCGCATCACTCTGTCCTCACAAGAGGTGCTCCCTTTGCCTGAAATCGTCAACATACACATTCACCGCATAACCGGTCTCCAAGAACCACCATTGTACAGTCCTGGCTTCAATTACAGAACCTGAAATATTTTCAATGAAATTAATAATAATGACAAAAGAATGTTTTCTAAAAGACAGAAAATAGTTTGCATATACATTATACAACTATAAAGCACAATTTATGACAATGCTTGGCCACACCTTTCAACAACTAGAAGCAGTTTTCTTTTTTTACCACAACTCAAGTCACATGCATTCACGTATCGTCACCCTCATAACAAAAGTGCCGAAGTCATTTTTTGCAGTTTGGAGAAAAAGGCAAAAAACTGCTGCAATTTTACATCAATGAGTATTTATTAATTAATTAATTAATTTATTAACAACCCTACCCTACCCCAACAACTTCACCATGTGAGCGTCGGCCATTTTGGGAGGGTGAAAAAATTGCCGAAGTCACTGAAAAATTGCCTAAGTCAAGAACAAATCTGTCTAAATCACACCGCGGACTTAGGCAGATTAACATGAAGTGGTTCAGGAAGTTAACAATGACTTGTGCATTTTTGCAGGTGTCACAAATGATAAAACAAGTGAGTTTGGCAGAAAATCTCAAAATGGCCAAAAAATGACGGGCACTTTTGTTATGAGGGTGACGGTTTCATTGTGACATCCGAGTACAATGCGAAGCAGATATCCTGAAAACTTTGTGCAACCCCAGCTCCACATTGGTGCTTTGTGTGGACCCTGGTGCGGTTGCTCTGTGAAAGATGTGTGCCACACACACAGTCAAGCACCCAGATTGATGATCTCCAACACGGTCACGGAACTGGCATGATCATCCATCTGAGCACCATTGTTAAAACAACAGGTAAATTGGGTAATCGAGCCAGATTGTCATCACAAGCTAAATTAAATCTTCACCAATACTTACAATAGCACAGGTACTTGTTTTACTTCAGATGTTCCTTACTCTACCACGAGGGTTTTCATCATCACCGAATCACTTTGCCAGCAAGCAGCGACATTTTATTTGACCTCACGATATAGAGATGGCGAATGAAACAAATGCCCAAAAAACATCGAATTCGCAATATAATGTTAAACTCCAACAATGCGACTGTGTCACCAATATGCCTCCGCATCGTCCCACAACGGGTAGATGACATCACTCTGCAAATGTATGGGTAGTGGATCACGTTTGTGAAGTTTCATGTTGATTGGATAAGGTTCGTTTTTCTATCCAAGATGGCTGCCAAACCACGTGACCTGACATCATCATTTTCAAACGAAATGCAACAGTGCTGTTAGATGACATAAGTAAAATTTCGCATCGATAGGGCGAGCGGTTTCAGAGATATAATTATTTAATATTTTCCTTCAATCCAATATGGCTGCCAAACCATGTGACCTATGATGTCATAAATTTAATATTTCAATACAAATGGGTCATGGATCATGTGCATGCAATTTCAGATTTTTAGGATAAGGAATTCGATTAAAACATTTTTGGCTGGTATACCACTTCACCGATGATGTCATCATTATCATGCTTTTGTTCCCCATTGGGAGTACTTGACAATGTGCTGAGTTTCAAATTTCTCCTTCCAGCTGTTTCAGAGAATTTTTTTAAATTATTTGCTTTTAATCCAAGATGGCTGCCATACCACGTAACCTATGACGTCACAAATATCATAAAAACATTCTGCATGGGTGTCACTCCTACCCTGAATGTTTCATCTCAATCGGACATTTGGTTGCTGAGAAAAACGAGGTTTATCCCGTACGGACGGCCGGATAACCCGAAAACATAATGCCTCCGGCGACTTTGTCGGCGGAGGCATGAAAATAGTGTTATAGTTAGTTGGGAGGACACATCAACTTATTAAACTCAGATATAACAAAGCAATGATTGCACATACCGAACATCATAATTCTCAGTAAAAAAAAAAAAAAAATACACAAGTGTGTGGGGAATGCAATTCATTCCAACCATTCCTGCATTGAAAACATTCGAATGACTTGCATACTCACCCAACAGGCTTTGAGAAACCAAGAAAATCAGAAGAAAAACTCAAATACTCTGCTGTTGGTCAGCAGCAAAATGACCTCAAATGTTAGATATATAACTAGCCTACGCACGGAGGGAGCCCAAATACATACAGCCGATGCTGAAACGGCGAATGCCAAACATTGAACCAAAATATTCCACATCCCTGTGCCACCTTTAGTCGAATGTCAGGCATGAACAGCCGGTTCGTGAATGACTTGGGCAGAAGACAGCGAATGCCAAATCATGAACCAATAAATTTCACATCCCTGCGCCACCTTCAGTCGAACGTCAGACATGGACAGCCAGTTCGTGAATGACTTGGGGAAAAAAACAAATGCCAAATCATGAACCAATAAATTTCACATCCCTGCGCCACCTTCAGTCGAACGTCAGACATGGACAGCCAGTTCGTGAATGACTTGGGGGAAAAAAAAACAAACGCCAAATCATGAACCAATAAATTTCACATCCCTGCGCCACCTTCAGTCGAACAGCAGCCATGGACAGCCGGTTCGTGAATGACTTGAGAGGGGGGGGGGGGGGGACAACGAATGCCAAATCATGAACCAATAAATTCCACATTCCCTTCGCCACCTGAACGTCAGCCATGGACAGACGGTTCATTGTTTATATATGTGGCCAATGGCGAAACTGCAAGTGCGGAATCCGCGAATGTCAAGGGTGGAAACCCCACATCATTTCCTCATTCTCCTTTGAACTCAATCTCTCTATATTATCATTCCAATCACAAACATCTCGTGTGGATGGAAACTCAAAATCATAATTGTATTGAGATATTAACCAGCGAATGTTTCTGCTGAACCCGTGCAATGTGTTTACATCTGGACATGGAGCAGTTTCATGCAATGTTTCGTTTACCTCCCCACCCACATTAGGACATCCGCTGGGACCCCAAAAGGTTCCACAGAATGTTTGGTGGGGCTAAATCCAAAACTGAGGGAGTTGTCTGGGGACGGACTGACAGATACTCCTGCTTTATAATATAAATAAAACTACCCAAGGAAAACGGTCAACATGGCCTTAATTGGCAGGTCATGTGGTAGCCATTTTGTTTTATTTAAATGAAATATTTATGGTATGTGTGCATCATTAAATATCATTAAAATCTTGTTCAAACTTGTCTCAAATCCTTTTACACTATTACAGAACATTTACATGCATTTGCGCTTGCGATCTCGTGGGTTATTCTGCTCAAACGTTTTCATCGATTTGTGCTCAAGCTTCAGAATGTCCTGTATTTGTGTCTTGCCCTTGCGAGTTCGTCCTCTCAGCGATATTCAGGGCGCCCAATCCTTGTTACTTGTGCATCTGAATCACTTCAATCTTTTTCTTCAAAGAAAGCCGATTTGGAGTGACTTCGAATAGGGTGTAATTATTGGTGCACATTTGGCAGGCAGGTGGCAAAGGCTACGGAAATTGTTAATATGTCAAGAGGAACTGATGATGTCGGTCTGGGAACAAAGAAAGGAAGACATTGGGTGGAAGCGCATACTCGACAAGTGTGATGCATGGGCATGAGTCTGGACTGCAAGGCGAAACAGGAGAGCAATGGCAGGTAAACCGTGTGCGGAGTTCAACGTGGGTTGTGAGCAACTTGTATCGGCGAAAAGGGTCAGAAGGGAACTTCACAGCTTGGGATACTACAGCCGGGTTGCTTTGCACAAACCGCTCATAACACATGGCAACGCCCATTTGCGGGTCCAATGGTGCAAAAATCCTTTAAGAATCATAGGCAATGGACAGCCAAGCAGTGGAGGAATGTGATGTGGTCTGATGAGACATTCTTCGCCAAGTTCTCGACGAATAGACGTGTGTGCACGTGTGGCGACATCCCAGGGAGCTCAACAGCCCCAAGTGCCCGATTCCAACAGCAAGAGGTTCTGGTGGTTCCATAATGACATGGGGCACATTTTCCTGGCATGTCCTGGGTCCACTCATTTAATTACAAGGTAGGGTTGATGCAGCACGCTACGTTACCATCCTCAGTGATCATCTGCATCCCATGATGCAACATTTCTTCCCTGCTGGGAAAGGTGTCTTTCAGCACGACAATACTCCAGTACACAGAGCACGTGTTGTCAAGAGGTGGTTTGAGGAGCACAATGACAAAGTTACCCATCTTCCATGGTCATCCCAAACGCCGGACCTTAATCCAATAGAGCATTTGTGGGACTGTCTGGAGAGAGGCCTAAGACGGTAGTTTCCACCTCCATCAAACTGACGTGAATTGGACGATTTCCTTGTGGAAGAATGATGCCACATTCCTGCGGAACAATTCCAGATGCCACATCGTATTCAACAACCACATCATATCCATGCCGTCCTGGATGCATGTGATGGCCCAACACCCTACTAAGTGACATTCTGATGGTGTTTCTATTTTTGTCCATTACCTGTATACATGTACATATACATACACATATATACATACATATATACATTGCAGAGTCAAGGCCGAAAGATGGGAGAGGCAATAAACAAACAGCTTGTTCACTACACCTTTTGGTAAACGTCAGCCTTCGTAAACAGTACAAGGTGCAAGCCAGTGTTGTGCTGTTTGCATATGGAAAACCTTAAGCATTTCCAGAACAGTCGACGATGAACTTGGGTCATACTGTGAGCAAAAAGCCTTGAACTGAGGCCAGGCCATCATCAAAGGCCAGTCTATTTTTTTTCTTCCCGTGTTGACACAAGTTCTTCTGGTCTTCCATTTATAAGGGGTGATGCCGAATGTTACCAAGCTTCTACCCAACCTTGAACACGATACTACTCCTCCACTTCCCTCTGCCAGCCAACTCTCTCCATCCTTAGCTTATTGATATCCCTACTCACACAATCTTCCAATCTCAGCTGCCGTCTTCCTCTTCTTCCTACCTTGCTCTCTCAACCTATCTGCTTTGTTCGCATTCTCTCTTCCTCTATCCGCCCCAAGTGTCCAGCCAACCTCAGCCGACTTTTTCAAATGTCCTGTCAAGCTCATCTGCACACCAATCTCCTCCCTCATCCACCTTCTGTACACCCTCTTCACTCCTAACCCAGTTGTTCTTGCAGGCCTGTAGCCTCTGTTCTCTCTCTGTCAGTCCCACAGTGTCTGGACCACAAAGGTAAACCATAAAGGCAAGAGCCTACCTGATAAAAACGAGAACTACAAAGAACAACTTCTAGATAGAAAAATGGCAAATCTGTGAACATGTGGATGTTGAAAAGCAATTATACATCGACATTTAATTAAGTGACGTACAAACTCTTGTGCGAATGTGACAATCATGACGTGGTCACCGCGAACGTTGAAACATTTAATATTTCATGTTTAGTTTTAATCCGGAGTTTCATGCCAAATTAAAAAAAGGTATGCACATTTAAATGCAACCTGACGTGATTGTGTTTGACACAGTTGAGTGCCAGGCAACTGTGTCAAACACAACAAGGTCAGGCTACAAAGAGAATGAAAGAACAGGATGAAGTGCAGTGGTGGGGGACTACCGTTGAGGCTAGAGGAAGCGGTGCCCCAAGATATAGGAGGCTCAATTATTCATAGACACCCTCCCATTGTCAAAGTAATTCAACTGAAATAATGTGCAGACAGACCTATGGAAGCCATTTTTTTTACCGACAGGTGTATTCATTACAACTGAAATATTAAGTTCATCAAAGCCTACACCTACCATTCATCAGTACCTGTCAGATATATAAAACAGAGGGAACAGTACATATTCCTCCCTGCCATTATAAAAGTGTTCATTCTTTTTTAGAAGTGTCTGAAGCTCCTGATGAGCTTGTACAAGATCACACATCACATTCAGGACAAAAACATACAAGACATCAATGAACATTCACATGAATTACAGGGACACTTGGAGACAGGGATTTCAACACTATAATGAGGTTCAACTAATGAGGATTCTCAGTATCATAAGCGACGTGAGCAAACAGTGATGTCAAACAGGCCAAGCCGATTTGCACGTATACAATTAAGCTAATAAATGATATTTTCAACGCAAAGATCTGAAAGGTTTGTTGTAACAAAACCAACATTTGGCAATACAAGTGTATTCAGTCATGTGAAAAAGTAAGTACACCCCATGTAAAGTTTTGACTTTTTCAACATATTTCAACATACAGCTATTTGGTCTTCATTTCAACAATATTGAGAGATAAAGGTGATATAATATAACAAATATCATGAAACATTTACATTTTGTAGTCCATTGTATAATTTAAATAAACATAAATGCAAATTTCGCATGTGGAAAAAGTAAGTACACCCCTACATTTATCACTACTTCAAATACCTAAAATTAACATCAGGTGCACCAGCTCAGGTGCAAATGATTAGAACATCGTTAGAGAGGATCTTGGAGGAACCTGTCTTATTTAAACCTCAGACATTTAATTTGGTTTGCTCTTTGTCGTTGAAGTGTGCGGCGTCACCATGCCGAGATCAAAAGAGCTCTCTGAGGCCTTCAGAAAAAAGGTTATAGATGCCTACGAGTCTGGGAAGGGATTCAAAAAGATCTCCAAACAATTTGAAATCAATCATTCGACTGTCCAGAAGATCATCCACAAGTGGAGAGGATTCCAAACAACTGCCAACTTGTTCAGGCCAGGCCGCCCCAGCAAGTTCAGCCCGAGAGCAGACCGCAAGATGCTGAAAGAAGTCTCTAAGAACCCCAGAATGTCATCACGGGACCTACAGGTAGCTCTTGCCACTGTTGATGTCAAAGTTCACGAGTCTACCATTAGAAAGAGGCTGCACAAATTTGATCTACATGGGAGGTGTGCCAGGAGGAAACCTTTGCTGTCCAGAAAGAACATCAGGGCAAGATTAAAGTTTGCCAATGAACACCTAGGCAAAGACCAGCACTTCTGGAACAATGTGCTCTGGACAGATGAGTCAAAGGTAGAGCTATTTGGCCACAGTACCAGAAGACATGTTTGGTGAAAACCAAAGACAGCATTTGACCACAAGAACCTGATACAAACTGTAAAGCATGGCGGTGGAAATATTATGGTTTGGGGCAGCATTGCTGCATCAGGGCCTGGGCAGCTCACCATTATAGAATCCACTATGAATTCTTCATTGTACCAGAGGGTGCTTGAGGATAATGTGAGGCCATCTGTCAGAGAGTTGAAGCTCAACCGAAGGTGGACCTTGCAACATGACAATGACCCTAAACATACCAGTAAATCCACCTAGGAATGGCTGAAAAGAAAGAAATGGAGGGTTTTGGAATGGCCAAGTCAAAGCCCGGATCTAAATCCCATCGATATGTTGTGGGGGGATTTGAAACGAGCTGTGCATGCAAGAAACCCCTCAAACATCGCACAGATGAACGAATTCTGCATGGAGGAGTGGGCAAAAATTTCTCTCAGTCGATGTCAGAGACTGGTAGATAGTTATAAGAAACGCCTACTTAAGGTTGTTTCTGCCAAAGGGGGAAACACCACCTATTAGAGCCAAGGGTGTACTTACTTTTTCCACAGAAGGAAATGGCATCTCTGTTAATTTTTTGTTGAATAAACAAGCGTTACGCCTCGGTCCCCCGTCATTGAAGTGATGCGAGTTGACAAAGTGGTAGACGCAAGGTGGCCATCTTGGATTTTGACGTGGCGACCCAATTTTCAATAGCGTTCTCCCTTATGCGTAGATACACCCACACACCAGATTAGAAGTTGGTACTTCGCTTATTTTTCAAGATATATCGCTCACAAGGTTCAGACATATACGAGGTGTGTTCAAAAAGTATGCGACCTTACTTTGTCGTGCGTAAACAAATGAAGCTAGGGAGGCGTTGATTGGTGCACGTATGTAGGCGATCCTAATGCGCACGCATTAATTTTTTCCCACCTGCAGAAGCTGTCATTCGACGGCAGACCGCCGATGAGTGAGGAAGTGTAAGTGAGCGCCGTCGGATTTTCGTTTTTGACAAAATGACGGAAAAACTTGAACAACGCTACTGCATCAAATTTTGTGTAAAGCTTGGCGATTCCCAAGTGGAAACGATCCGCAAGATTCAACAGGCCTTCGGGGACGAAGCAATGAGCACCACACAGATAAAGGAGTGGTACAACCGCTTCAAAGATGGCCGCACATCAGTGGAGAGTGAAGCACGTTCGGGTAGGCCCTCAACATCCCGAAATAAGATCGTCATTGACCAATTGAGGACCCTGGTGATGCAGGATCGTCGAATCACGATCAGAGAACTTGCAGACGAGGTGGGCGTCAGCATTGGATCCGTTCATTCCATTATGAAGGAGGATTTGGGCTTCAGGAGAATCTCAGCGAAGTTCGTACCAAAGCTGCTAACGATTGAGCAGAAGAAACTCCGTTTGGAGATCGCACAGGACATGCTGGAGACTGTGAACAGCGATCCCAGCTTCCTCAACACAGTGATCACTGGCGATGAGTCCTGGGTTTATGGGTACGACCCAGAAACCAAGTTGCAGTCATCACAATGGAAGCATCCAACATCCCCGAGGCCAAAAAAAGCAAGGCAGGTCCGCAGCAATGTCAAAGTCATGCTGACCGTCTTCTTCGACTCCAGTGGCGTGGTTCATCACGAGTACGCACCACACGGCACAACCATCACCAAGGAGTATTACCAAGAGGTTCTGCGTCGCCTTCGTGATGCTGTGCGACGCAAACGGCCGGACCTGTGGGCAGTGGGCAATTGGCAGCTCCATCACGATAACGCACCCGCCCATTCTTCACATTTGATACAGAGTTTCTTGGCCAAACACAACACACCTGTGCTTCGTCAGGCTCCCTACTCTCCCAACATGGCTCCGTGTGACTTCTGGCTTTTCTCCAAGCTGAAAATGCCCCTGAAAGGGACCAGATTTCAGTCCAGAGAAGACCATGCGGAATGCGACGGACCAGCTGCGCGCCATCCCAAAAGAGGCGTTCCAGCGCTGCTTCCGACAGTGGCAGAACCGTTGGGAGAAGTGTGTGGCAGCCCAAGGGAACTACTTTGAAGGAGATTAGTGTAAGTTTGTTGTATCTGGATACGAGTATTTTTTATGAACAAAGGTTGGATACTTTTTGAACACACCTCGTATATGGTGGCGGCCATCTTGGACTTTGACGTGGCGACCCAATTTTCAATAGCGCTCTTCCTTATGCCTGGATACACCCACACACCAGATGAGAAGTTGGTACTTCGCTTATTTTTCAAGATATTTATCTCACAAGGTTCAGACATACATGGCATCAGACATACATGGGGGTGGCCATCTTGGATTTTGACGTGGGTTGCACCCACACACAAAATTCGAATGCGGTCCTTCGCTTACACATGCACGCATCCACGTACGCACGCATGGACGGACAGATGGACGGACGGACGGACGGACACACGGACGGAGGGGAAAACCATAGTCCCTCTTTCGCTCCGCTGTGCGACGGGGGACAATTATTGCAAAGTCAATTTATCATTGTTTTTTGTTCAATTAGATCACCTTTATCTATAGATACTGTTTAAATGAAGATCAAATGTTGATATGTCCACATATGTTAAAAAGATTTTAAAAAACATTTCATGGGGTGTACTTACTTTTTCCACATGTGAAATTTGCATTTATGTTGATTTAAATTATACAATGGACTGCAAAATGTAAATGTTTCATGATATTTGTTGTATTATATCACCTTTATCTGTCAATATTGTTGAAATGAAGATCAAATAGCTGTATGTTGAAATATGTTGAAAAAGTCAAAACTTTTCATGGGGTGTACTTACTTTTTCACGTGACCGTATATACATATATATATACATATACATATACATATACACATAATTATATATACATAAATATATATACATAAATATATATATATATATACATAAAAACATGCATAAAATTTGTATACATAAATATATATATATATATAAATATAAATATATATACAAAAATACATACATAAAATTTGTATACATAAATATATATATATACATAAATATATATATATAAATATAAATATATATACATAAATACATACATAAAATTTGTATACATAAATATATATATACATAAATATACCGTATATACCGGTGTATAAGACGCACTTTTTATCGGAAAAAAAGTCAAAAGTTGGGAGTACGTACTATGCACGGGGATAGAAAAAAAACTCGGCTTCAAAACAAGTCAATTTTCCAATACATTTATGAAAAAAATTATTTTACGAAAAGCGATCTCGGTTGCATGTTTCCCCCGTTGCGTCATGCACAATTGCGCCGACATGCAGGGCCGCCATTGCTGCTCGTTCGCCCCGGATGGAAGCGGGTTTTGTACCATTACGTGCTTTCATCAATCCATCAATAAGCCCTTCAAAGAGGGTATACGGCGATGATGGGCGAATTGGATGTTGGAGGGGGACAAGAGTTACACAAAGAGCGGGCGAATGAGGAAGGTGGACCTCCCGACGATCTGTGGCTGGATTGTAAAGGTGTGGGAGGAGATGCCGCCAGCGATCATAAAGCGGACCTTTCTCAAGTGCTGTATTTCTAACAGCATGGACGGTACCGAAGATGATATAATCTGGCAGGAGGGAGCTTCCAGTGGCGGCGACAACGAGAGCGATGGTGACCTGTACTATCCAGACGAGGACTTGCATGCCGTCTTCGAAGAGGAGAGCGACGATGAGGATTTCCTTGGCTTTAGCTGAGAAGCCCATCACACACCCAAACGGCCCTTTGCAGGGCCACAACTCCACGATAAAGAATGTTTTAATAATCTCTCTACTCTCTCCTTTATTCTATGAAGCAAAGAAGCTCCCACGATTGCATGCACATCTGGACACTGACGCGTGTGTAACAGAATACTGATATATAGCTAAATATTTTGAGGTTTTCTTTCCTTTCAAAATGTTCATTTTGTACTACTTAAAGTTTGTGTACAAATGCATAGATTCACGCTACTGTAATCTGAAAATGAATGATTTTTTTTTTTTGAGGGTGGAAGTTGGGGGTTCGTACTATACACGGGTGCGTATTATACACCCGTATATACATAAATATAAATATGTAAAGAAGCAGGTAAACAATCGGTTACAAATTTAGGAAATGATGGGGTTGTGCTCACACAGGTCTTCTCTGTTTTTCCTCGGGGATCCATGTGCACCGTTTCTTCAACACAACATTTTCTCTAGTCTTTCCCCATGCCACTCTCGCCCTACAATCGGTACATATTGGCTACAGCAAAACTTATGTGCCAATATGGACAGGTGGTTGGACCTTCATAGCTAATCGTGAAACATTTGCGGTTCACTCCTGCCAGCTGCCCAAACCTGGCACTTTGGTGATGAGCTGGACAATCGCCAAATCCAACATAGAATTCTGTCACAAAGAGGATCAGGCAGGTATAACCTCAGCTTATTACCTGTCCAGAACAATACAACAAATGATAAAATGTGCACCACAGTTCCTGGATGGTCACATGTCTCAAATTGGCTTCGGGGCAACAAAGGCTGCATGGTCATTCAAAAAAGTGATGCTGAGCCTGACTTAGCATCGCCTGCGCAGGAGCTTTCACAGCATGAGGAAGAGTCAAAATGTTTTCCTCCCGACCACGGAGGTGTGGTCCACCGAATCTTGGCACGGATGTTAGTCATTAATACGAAGTTTCCAGCCATGGATACGTTTCGTGATGCGATTTAAATAGAAGTCATGTTACTGACTCAAACGTATTGAAAAGGGGTAAACCTTTCCACTGACCATCCTTTATGGCTGCACATCACTTAGGTTCTCTTGGCAAGAGACATTATAAAGTTGTATTGTCATTATCAATGAGGCTCTTCAACAGCTTACTTGTCATGACCCTGACTTTATTTGGTGCAGAAGGGCAAGCGAGAATATAATTACCTTCACCACCGAAGGTGGATGGAGGTTATGTTTTCACCCTTGTCTGTCTGTTTGTTTTTTCTTTGTTTGTCTGTGAATAAGACATCTCAAAAGGTTGTGGACGGGCTCGGACAAAATTTGGTGGAGAGGTTGGGTCTATGACAAGGATGAAATGATTATATTTTGTTGTAGATCCGTGTCTGGATCTCAATCAGAGGATTATTAAAGTGATTCTTCAACAATGAGAGATCGGGGATAAAAGATAAACATAGGGTCAATACCCCTGGCGCTCACCTGGTAGAATAAACAGTATACTGCACTGACTAAGGGTATTTTAAACCAATTTTAATGATTGCTAGAAGACAGGGCAGCATGTAGAATCTTACTATCATCATCATAAGACTTTAAACAAACAAACAAAAAAATACAGATTTTGGAGGGCAACCCTCCCCCTCCCCCCCACACCCCTCCAACTCGTGTACCTCCTCAGGCCCCAATTTTTCCAATGCCTTGAACAAACATTGGTACATCACGGATGATGAAGGTTGTGGTGAAGTTTCATCAAAATTGTGTGTGTACGTTCTGAGAAAAAAGCAAATACCTATTTTGGGGGGAAAGCCCCCTAAAGTCCCGCCCCATAGATCACCTTAGACCTCCATTTTTTTTAATGCCAGGAACACACGTTGGTACAACACAGGTGTTTATGGTTGTGGTCAAGTTTCATCAGAATTGCATGTGTAGTTTCTCAGAAGAAAGCAAACACTGATTTTGGGGTGAACGCCCCCTCCGCCCCCCGTAGACCCCAACAGGGCAGATTTTTTTAATATAGTGAACAAACTTTGGTACATCATGGGTGGTGAAGGTTGTGGTGAAGTTTTATCGAAATTGTGTGTGTAGTTTCAGAGGAAAAAGCAAATTCCTACTTTGGGGGGTCAAACTTGGATCCACTTTGACCCCGGTAAACCCCTTACACCCCGATATTTTAAAATGCCGTGAATAAACTTTAGTCACAACACAACAAATGTCATTTGTGCCAAATTTGTTCGCAATCCCATCAGCGTTTTCGGAGAAGTTTCAAGTGTTTATGGACGGACAGACTGACGGATGAAGGACGGACGACGCGCCATCGCATAAGCTCCCCTGAACATCATTCCAGGTGAGCTAAAAATCAAGATATCTCAAAACGTTGTGGACAGATTCAGACGAAACTTGTTGGACAGGTTGGGTGTGTGACAAGGACAAATGGATTAGATTTTCGTGAAGATTCAAATCCGGATCTGGATGAGAGATTTTTATATTATTTGAAGTGATTCTTCACAATTGAGTGATATGGCCAAAAACAATATGTAGCATATCACAAAAATTTGGGGACAGATTATGACAAAACTTGGTGGATGAGGTGGATAAGTGACAAGAACAAGCCGATTATATTTTGGTTCAGGTCCGAATCTAGATCCGGCCGATCAGTCGATAGAAAACAAACTGTTCACAGCTTGGCGGCGGTATTCTCTCTACTGAGTGCCCTTCTAGTTGTTTTAGTTCTAGTTGTTCTTACTTCTTATGTCAACAAATTTGAGGAGCAAATCCAAATAAATACCTCCCCCCCACCCCCCCCAAAAAAAACAAATAAACACGTGCAAAATTAAAATCCTCTGTATCTCTTTGCTGACGACTCCACTCTCTGCCGCTCCATTCCTCATCCCTCAGATCGGCAGTCTGCAGCCTCCTCACTCTCTGCAGACCTGGACAAAATCACAGACTGGGCAAACAAGTGGAGCATGCCTTTCAATCCTGACAAATCTCACACTCTCACGATGTCTCTCCGAAAAGACCGACTGGACAACCTTCCCATCTACTTTCTCAACAATCCTCTCGAAGAAGTTCTGTCACTCAAGCTTTTGGGTCTCACTATCTGCCATGATCTTTCCTGGGAAAACCACATTTCCAAGCTGGCCTCCAAAGCCAGTCGCCGACTGGGCATCCTCCATCGTGCGATGTCCTTCCTTGGCACACCTGAGCTCCTCACCACATACGAGGCTTTCATCCACAGCTCAATGGAATACTGTTCTCCCCTCTGGGCTGGTGCTCCTGTCTCACACCAAGCTCGGCTTCACGCTGTTGAAACCAAAGCTTTCAGAATCATTGGAATCTCCCGCGATGAAGCTAACTCCGGGGGCCTTTCACTTACTCACTGCAGGCAGGTTGGTGGTCTTTCTGTCTTCTATCGACTCCTCTCCGGCCTAGCTCCCCCACCTCTGTCTGTGCTCTGTCTCCCAAATATTCCTACAGGTCGCACAAGTTCTGCCAGCAACCCTCTTCTGGTGAAACTGCCAAAATCAAGACTCTCAATTCACCTTCACTCTTTCATTCCTCTTTTCTCCCACCTCTGGAACAAACTCCCTCACTCTCTTCAATCCCACTCCTCCCTCCAGGTCTTTAAAACAGCTGTTCCCCACCATCTCGTCTTCCCCCATCCAAAACCTTGATCTTTTCTACCCCCGTTAATTCACCCCAGATCCACTTTTTTGAAATTCCGACTTCTTTCCTGGAAGTCCTAGCAGTGTCCATGTGTTTTTTTTTACCTCTCCCACCCCCACCCCCTTCCCGTGCCTCCTCCCTCCAAGCCCTCTCCCTCCCACAGATCTCCCGATGTCCCTGCTCTCAAATGTTGTATTTGTATGCTTCCCTCTCTCTTCCCATCTTGTCTCCCACTCCCTTTATCTTATGTTTTATGTGTCAGTTTGTCTTTTTGTGATTAATGTTAGCTCATACACGAGCCTCGATTTTGTGTCCAAAAAAAAAAAAAATCTCAAAAAAAAATCTTACTATAATTTACCAAATGTCCGTCCGTCTGTCTGTCTGTCTGTCCGTCTGTCTGTCGTTCTGTCCATCTGTCCGTTTGAAGGTACCGTAAAAACTGCTGAACCGATCGCAAAGATATTTTGGGTGGATAATCCTGAGATCTCCAGGAATAAAATAGGCTATTTAGTTTTCCCAATTTCAGCTTTAGTCTCCAGCATTCTCAGGTTTGGACTCCCGCATAACATTCGCGTTCGCATAACGTTCATTGTTCTCATTGTGACGATGTTGCTTTCCCGGGTGCCGTGCGATCGGTGCAGCCGTTTGTGCGGCACCCGGGAAAGCAACATGTCTCCATCGTTTGCTAACAGATCGCTGTCGCCATCGATCTTGCCAAGGCCGTAACAGCTATCGGCTCAAAATCCTTTTAACTATTGATTTGGTACAGTTACACGTATCGGGAATTTGGTACACGTATCGGGAGTACATACGACATAGCGATTGTGAACACGATTATCGATCACGATTCACGATCACGATCATCACGATCATAGTGTATCGATCACGATTTGAAAGATGATGGAATAATATTTAGCGATATGAACGGTGATGTGGCTTTTATTGAAATTCTAAAGATACTGTTTAGATTTTGATGATTTGCATGTGATATGATTCAATGGATGTTTATATAAATCGTTTAAAATTAAAAAAAACCTTCAATTTCTGATATTTAGCCTTTTCATTTGGGCCTCCCAATTGAAGCCCCGCCCATAGGGCGGGTACCGTTGCTAGTATATGTGAAAGGAAACTATTTATGGAAACTATTTATTGCATGCGATGATGCACAGACCTTCAGGGGCATTTTCTGCACCCTGCGCCGGAGGTATTTACAGTAGCACCATTGTTACGCCTAGCATGACAGGCAAGAACGTCACCTTATTATACAAGGTCTTCCAGGGTGTGTCTTTAGCTGAAAAACGAAACCGATGGCTGCACAAACAACTAGATCACTAAACGCAACCCAGGTTACGCATCAACACAACACCATGTGTAAGTGGGCAGGTAGATCTGGAAGGAACATTGGTTAGTCAAGCAATTTGATGACGGAGCAACAGCTGATGTACCAAATTCAAATTTGTAACTAACATTCAACATTACAATTACCTGGGGCTTGGAACGGCGTCTACTGGCAGCTTGCTTCTCTGGCATTAAAAAACGCGCAAACATGAAATCATATAAAAAGGCAAGACAATTGCATGTTTGAGTATTTCAATTAAAAAACGTGGAAACAAATCTCAATTGAATCGTTTCAACAAGTGTAGTGAGGAGGTGGGGAACGTTCAAAAAAGGGGGAAAAACAACCGCTCCCACTGTGTTATGCCAATGGCATAACTTCATACCTCATCTGATGCTGTCAAACAAATATGCATCAAATAACAAGCGTCGTGCACCCAAACTGAAGTCATCAACAAGTCACATTCTAAATTAGATTCTAACAGTACCTTGAGAACTTTTGATCAACCAAAAATGTTTGCCTCTGATTCTCATTCCATAGATATTTCACATAGTTATAAAGCATCACAATCCACGAAGGTTAGTCAAGAGGAGCCCATGAACACGTGCGGGAAAAAAAACACACACACAGTGTGACAAAAAAGGGATATGTGTAAACTATTATTCCTGTAACCATGGTGACTGGAGGACCAACAATTAGTGACAGCACGTGTGAATCAGTAAAGAATGGCAAATCCAAAAAACAGGAATTCTCCGATTTGACGTCATTTCACGACAGGCATTCCCCATAATTGCATTCATTTTTGCATCTATGACGGAAGCAATAATCTACTGAAGGGCAAAGAAAAATGTAAGTATAGCGAGTCACTCCAACCTGGTGATTGATGATTTAATATATGTCACTTGGGTTTCCTCCGAGCTTTTTGATTTCCATGACCGAAAACCAGGGTGCAAACGAGGAGGTTGCTCATGAAATGATACACGACGATGATTCATTTCCTCGAATCTTGCTGTTGGAATTGGGCGCAAATGACATTGCCTGACCAATGAGCTTCTGGTAATGCGCAACATGCAGTACTACTGTTTCTTAGCATTTGTTTTGATAATAGTGACGTTCTATTTGGTGCAACGGATATACGTTGCACATGTAAGTGAGACGTTTGTTTTCCCTACCCAACTATGTTGACTTTACCATATTCAAACTTCTGGTTGTACGTTTTTATTGTCGGCGGAGGCATTGTTTTCGTGTTGTCCGTCCGTCCGTACGTCCATATGGGCTAGACCTCGTTTTTCTCAGCAACCACATGTCCAATTGAGATTAAACTTTCAGGGTAGGAGTGACACCCATGCAGAATGTTTTTATGATAATTGTGACGCCATAGGTCACGTGGTATGGCAGCCATCTTGGATTTAAAGCAAATAATTAAAAAATTATTTCACGGAAACCGCCGAATGGAAAAATTTGAAACTTGGCACAGTCGCAAATTTGAAACTTTGAAACAGAGTCGCATTGTTCTAGTTGTTATTTTTAATCTGTTTACATTTCTTTACAAAGCACACTCGAGAGCTTCGCAGCTCAGGCCATAGGAATGTGTAGGTGTGGCAAATCTGCGTTGAAAAGCTAGCCATTAGCCTTTCATTGGAATCTCCCGCAATGAAACTGATTCTGAGCGCCTCTCTCTCTCACCGCAGGGCAGGTTGGTGGTCTTTCTGTCTTCTACCGACTCCTCTCCAGCCTTGCTCCCCCTGCTCTGTCTGTGCTCTGTCCCCCAAATATTCCTATAGGACGCACAAGATCTGCCAGCAACCCTCTTCTGGTGAAACTGCTAAAATCAAGACTCTCTGCTCACCTTCACTGTAACTCCATAATGACGTCACAGACGTTACCTCCCAGCGAAAAGAGCATGGGAGACAGGGGGATGGATGGACGGAAAAATCAGGCAACATTAACATGTAGAAGATTTTGAAACTGACATCACCACCTTCATATTGTAACAAATGATTGACACTCCAGAATAGCTGTAGTTCCTCATTTGCAGTCAGCATATATATTTTTGTTTTCCCTTGTGCTCACAGGGAGACTGGCTAAAGATGCCTTGTGAAAAACATGTGGAGGCATTTGCAAGGTCCAAATGGGGAAGTGGCCAGAATAGAGCAAAACCGTAGCAGAGATAACATCAGTGCATCTTGTGTGGCTAAAATGCATTGCGGGAAACTATCATACAAAACTCTCAAATGTAGAATTACGACGCCAGGCACTCAGGCCAACACTTGACTGGACTGTGAAGGACACACGTAAAAAAACAACACACACACACACACACACACACACACACACACACACACACACACACACACACACACACACACACACACACACACACACCTCAGACTTGTGCTCAGGGTGCGAATAATTATTCCCCCTCTCCACAAACACCTTATTTAGGCATGCAGACAACATTAATGGGGAAAGATAACTTGCATCCTGTTGAGAACTTGCAGCAGCTGGAACAGTACGTTTAAAAATAACTTTGTGCACCTCTTGTAGGATCAGAATCAAGGTCAAATAAAAGCTGAAGGATTGCATGAGCATGGCAATAGTACTTGGCTAAACACCCAAAATATGATTTGCGAGTGGCCACATCACCGGGCTGCTTCAGTCACTTGGCAAGGCACAAGGCCAAGCTAAATTGTGCTCACGGCCTGCATGTTCACCTTACATGCTACACAGGGTGACTTCCGCGTACAAGTTTCTCACACTGTGCAACCTCCATCCAGCACCATATCAAACAATTCCCAATAGTCTCCTTCAAAGCTGGATGGCCTAAAAATAAAGGTTGGACTTGCGTTGGTATCGAGTAATATTCCAACAGCATCAACATGGAAGATTGCAAACGGATTCTGCCTCGTCACTGAACCAAGAACGATAATGGTCGCAACTTCGAGGACACGAGCACCGATGAAATGGAAAACCGAGATATAAAATATTGTGACGTGCACCGTGTTCCCTACGGACAATTCCCATGGTTTTGTTGAAGGGACAACGCCCAAAGAGCTCAAGTTTCGCAAGGCGACGTGTTTTCCTGAAACAACATGATTCATTCGAAGCACTCTTTTGTCAATAAAAGGAACATGACCATTGTATGACGCCAAGAGAATTTGCAGGTATGTAAAGGTAGTCATCAACTCCTTCTTACCACGAGTATCTTGGACCAGAAAATGCTCACCTCTAGCGTGGATTGTATAACAGTTTCCATGACTTTGCACCCTCATTAGGGGCGGATGTATAAAATTTCACAAGGGAATTGCAAAAAAAACCTCTGCAGATCATGCTCATTCATTCAGTATTAGGTGAAACCGGAGTCTGTGGAACTTAATTAGCACATGTTACATAAACTAGAAGTACCAGCTCGGGGTGTGGCTTGGGGACGGGTTATGATGTTATTATCCTTATTTAGACATGTAATTCCAATTGCTTCTTGCATAATGCAAAAAAACCCCGCCGCAATGGAAAATGTGGGGACAACAACACTGTCATGTAAAGGGGAGGGACTTGTCTTACACCTGGAGGCGGTGTGACAATACACATCACACGCACGTACACACACACACACACACACACACACACACACACACACACACACACACACACACACACACACACACACACACACACACACACACACACACACACGTTTCGTTCTCACCCCCTCCTCCCGCCCCCCGCCCCCCGCCCCAAAGAGCTATTGTCAAATTTTCACCAAAGTTTTATTATGATAATATGAAGACAAATTAATACCTCTGTGAAAAGGTCAAAGGTCAGCACCACATAAAATCATCGATTTTCATCAGATTGACCTCAAATTTAAATGTATCATTTGGCTCATCTATAGTTTTCCAGAAATGGTTTTGTTGAATAGTTTTGTTAGTTTTGTTGAATGGTTTTGTTGGTTTTGGTGAATGGTTTTGTTATTTGTTGAATCGTTTTGGTGAATGGTTTTGTTATTTGTTGAATGGTTTTGTTGAATGGTTTTGTTGTTTGTTGAATAGTTTTGTTGTTTGGTTTTGTTGTTTGTTGAATAGTTTTATTGAATAGTTTTGTTGTTTGTTGAATAGTTTTGTTGTTTGGTTTTATTGTTTGTTGAATAGTTTTATTGAATGGTTTTGTTGAATGCTTTTGTTGGTTTTGGTGAATGGTTTTGTTGTTTGTTGAATGGTTTTGTTGTTTGTTGAATAGTTTTATTGAATGGTTTTGTTGTTTGTTGAATAGTTTTATTGAATGGTTTTGTTGTTTGTTGAATAGTTTTCTTGAATGGTTTTGTTGAATGGTTTTGTTGGTTTTGGTGAATGGTTTTGTTGTTTGTTGAATAGTTTTATTGAATGGTTTTGTTGTTTGTTGAATAGTTTTGTTGAATGGTTTTGTTGAAGACAAATTTTAAGACAAATGAATACCTTTGTCAAAAGGTCAAAGGTCAGCATCACATAAAATCGTCGATTTTCATCAGATTGACCTCAAATTTAAATTTATCATTTGAGTTTTGTCATCAAATTTTCAACAAAGCTTTATTATCATAATACGTAGAAGGCAAATTAATAAATTTCGTCAAACGGTCAAAGGTCAGCGTCACATAAAATCATCAATTTCCATCCAATCGACCTCAAATTTAAATTTATCATTTGAGTTTTGTCATCAAATTTTCAACAAAGATTTATTATTAGAATATGGAGAAGGCAAATAAATAATTTTGTCAAAAGATCAAAGGTCAACGTCACATAAAATCGTCGATTTTCATCAGATTGACCTTTAATTTAAAGAATTTGCACATTGGGTCACTGAATCAATTCACCAATCAAAAGCTACAATCTGATTTTTTTTTTAGATCAAAAGGTCAAAGGTCAAGGTTGTGTAACACCGCAACTTTTCACCCAACTGACCTGAAAGTTAAAGAACTTGTATATCAGGTCACTGAATTGGTTCACTAATCAAAAGGTAGGGGTTTATATATTTTTTTTAAGATCAAAAGGTCAAAGGTCAAGGTTGCATAAAATCAATTTTCATCCAATTTACCTGAAATTTTAAGAATTTGCATATTGGGTCACTGAATTGGTTCACCAATCAAAAGTTAGAAGCTTATTTTTTTTTTAGATCAAAAGTTCAAAGGTAAATCATCAATCATCATCAAAAATCATCAATTTCCATTTTTTTTTTTTTTTACTGTTTTCGTTATTTTGAGCATTCGGAAGAAGAAGAAGATGTCTGAATACAAACGGACGCGGATGACCTTTGCATTTTCAGATGCTTTCTCGTTTTTTAAAATTAGCATTTCAATGTATTTGCTGAAAACCTATTTCAGTATATTATACAAATACAGGTAATTCTTCCACCTCTGAGTCTTATCAGTTCTTCACAACATTAGAAGACCCAATTGATTCAGATGAGACATGATACATGAGGCTGTGTTTAAAGTTTTAAAACAGCATGGCTCAACTCCATGCAAATGAAAGAAACAAAACAAAGTAAACATCAACCACCAATACTAGCACACCAGCAGATAAGACAAAACTAATCAGGAAAGGAAAATGGCAAATTGCAGGGGAACAAACTGGTGACGAGACAAGAAAGCGGGAAAGCGAGGGGCAAAAGGTTGTGCCCATAAGCAAATTTGTCGGTTATTTTGCTGCGCAGTGTTATTTATGAATGTCATGTCATTCTCAGATGAAAGAAAATTGCAGTCAAAAGCACTAGACCTATCAAGAATATTAAAAAAAACCCACCTTTAGAGGCCATTTTTCCCCGCAAAGCGGGGGTTGGCCTTTTTCGGGAACCGTGGTTGTTGTTGTTTTTCGGTCCCCTTTTTGAAGCAATGTTTTACGGCCGGATGCCCTTCCTGACGCCAACCCTTTTTGCCGCCTTTAACGACAAACAGGGAATTACCAGTGAACGGGTACTCAATTAGCCGACCTCGGAAGGATGACAGGCTGAGTCAACCACCCTGGTGTTAATTCAGCGATTGACAATTCGAACCCAGGATCCTAGGATCCTAAGCCGGCACCCTAGCCACTAGCCCAACACCAGGGTTCCAAATTAAATGAATTAAAAATAATGAATTAATCAAGTTATTATTATTAAATAATGAATAATAATTAATCAAGAATAATGAATTAAAATGAGACAAAGAGGATACAAATGAATTAAAAAGAAAATAAAACAGATTTATCTTGGCCAACTTCGACTCCTATAATCTCTCCTTCCACCCGAACTCTTTTTCCCAATTCGTGGCAACTTCAACTACCACCATGCCAGGTGACATTGCAGCAGTCCTCGTATCACTGTCTGCAGTCATTTTTACCTCCGCCACCAATTGTGGACGGAGGTTATGTTTTCACTCCTGTCTGTCTGTGAACAGGATATCTCAAAACGTTGTGGCCGAGTTATGACAAAACAAGGTGATGAGTTGGTTTGGTGACAAGAACAAGCCGATTCGATTTTGGTTCAGGTCCGGATCCAGATCCCTAACCCTAATCCTATCAGTGGGATACAAAACGTAAACTGTTCAGCCTGGTGAAGGTATGAGCCCTATTGAGTGTTGTTCACGTTTTATTTGCAAGATCAGCCCTCATCCATGTTTCCCTGCGCTGCCTCCCAAACCTCAGTACATTTAATATTGTCCAACTTGGTACGCGTTCCTGCTCTTCCTCAGCTTTCTAGGCTCCTTAAATCATGTCCTCTTTGTAGTGATTTTCTCTCTAGTGGCATTTCAGAGAACCACTAAGGTGCTGTGATGATTAGCAGTTTGGTCTTGCCTCCAGTGTTTCATATTTTCCATCAACTGGTCTGTTATCTCGATATATGGACAAAGTACCCAGAACAACCCTCGTTGTTCTGCACTTCGAAGCATCAATACTTTTTAACCCAAATCCCGCAAGGTAAAGCGGGATTAAAACATTGGTCACTCTATCAGTCTATTTATATGATCAATGAACTACTTAATTTCAATTGAATTATATATTTTGAACACCACTGAACATGAATCTGAACACGAAACTACAACTTAGCAGTAAGTTGGCTCTAAATGCGCCAAATTGTACAGAATCTCATCCTGAGTGTGCATGTGTACAGAGGGGGAGAGCACTTGTGTCAGTCTGTCTGTCTGTCTGTCTGTTCCAAACAGGAAACTTATTGTTTTTAGGGATGTCATAAAGAACACAAACAGGCATGAATAACTAATTCAACATGGTAAATTGGGGTATAAAAGACATTAACATCAAGGACGGCAAACCTTTCATTTATCTCAATTCAATTATGTATTTGAATCCTGATCCTGATCGCCTTGTTTGCACTTCCAAAAACCTTCATTTTAGCAGTACTTGGCCAAAATTTTATGCCGTCTCGACCAATCAGGTTTGCTGCGTACTCTGAGGGTGGAATAACAGCGAGATCGAGACAAAATGGCGGCGCCTAGCGCTGCAATGACAGAGCTAACTTCGCTCAAAAGATCTGCTTGTTTAGTGCACCGTTTTCTCAAAGATCGTTCCACAACCGTCAGTTTCCGAGAGGAGTTTGCAGAATTTTCAGCTCTGGATTGTTCAGTGACCTATTAACTTCATACGGTTGCCATCGCTCCTGTTGTTCAAAGTTCACGATCAATGCTTATATAGATCGTGCTTGGAGCCGCAAAGTAAGAGTTGAAAAGACCCTTCCCATGTCCTTTTTCTCAAGACTGCATGGGGTAAGGTGTTCTCTGAACTACTGAGTTTTTTTTAAAGTAATTTCTTTACAAAACCATGGTTATTAAAAAAAAAGAAAAAAAAAGTGTACCGTGAAATGGGGTGAATAGGGACAGCAAGGTGAATAGGGACACAAACTGAAAAAAAGTTCGGAAACTTTTTTCGCTGAAAATTGATAACCATACTGATTTGTTGATATTTGGGTTGAAAGTGTTCTCTTGTTTTTTAAAAAAGCAACGGAGAGTCCGTATTGACCCCATATATGGGTTAAATAGGAATAAATAGGATTTTTATGGCTGTCCCTATTCACCCCATTTTACGAGTGAATAGGGACAGTCACTAATACAAAAAAAATAATAATGAAGAACCAATCCTGAGTTTCCAACTTATTGCTAAATTGATAGCTCAGATGGATGCACATAATATGCACCCATAATATAAACCACGGTGCCAATGGGAAAAAATATGGGATAAAAAGTTTCTCCAAACTGTCCCTATTTCTTGATTATTATTTTTTTGTATTAGTGACTGTCCCTATTCACCCGTAAAGCGGGGTGAATAGGGACAGCCATAAAAATCCTATTTATTCCTATTTAACCCATATATGGGGTTAATGGGGACTATAAGTTGCTTTTTAAAAAAACAAGAGAACACTTTCAACCCAAATATCAACAAATCAGTATGGTTATCAATTTTCAGCGAAAAAAGTTTCCGAACTTTTTTCAGTTTGTGTCCCTATTCACCTTGTTGTCCCTATTCACCCCATTTCATGGTAATCCAAATTTTGACTGCAGAAACTTTGTTTACAGTCATGTTAAAAAAAAAAAAATCAGCCGTAAAACATGACTGTACATTGGAGGTGATAGAGGACGATGTTTTGCTCCGTTAATGCAAATGGCAAGTCGTACTTTAAGCAACACGAGCATTAGCAACATTAGACTCGAGACATATACTCGTATTATTACTATTCCACAAAAAAGTTTGGTTGTTGGTATCTATTGTAAAGTCACAGAATAAGTATCAGCACAAGAGGAAGTAATAATAATGATATCGTCAAGTTTGAAAGGAGATTACATAATTTTTCCCTGTTTCAATTACTCACTTTCTATGTATCAATCTGCCCGGTGATGCTACATAATGGAATTTTATGCTGGTAAATACTGTAGTATTTTAGCTGACAGCAAAGATGTTCAAATTGATTGACGTTTACGTAAAGTATGGATGCAGGTTTTGGACACTGCATGTATACATGATTTCCACTTAAGGAAAGGGATGGTACCTTTCTCTCATTGAACATTCAACTGAACCATTTTCTTTTCGACACTATTACAATCTCACCAAAACCTTAAATTTTCAGTTTTAGTACATTTCGACATAACAAATGAAATAAAATGTCTGATTTTATGACTCAGCAGGCAGCATGCCATCACTGTAAGAATATGACCAAGTTAGGGTTCAATCTTGTGGGCTCAAATAAAACAAACAGCGGACTAACGGCACCACCACATACAAACATCACATGCAGTTAATAATCAGCTGCACAAGCAGCATCTCCAACATGAGCAACGAGGGCGTTTGGGTTCGAATAATCCACTACTTCTAGCAAGTACGACTCCATGCGCCTCATTTATGTTAAAAATGCATGAAAGGGTAAAGAAAGCTTCCATTGAAATATTGCAATAATTAGTATTGGGTCATAAGCTTAAGAACCAGACAAAGGTGACTGGAAAATGCACCAGAGGGAACAGGAAGCAATTAAATAGGAGACATATGGACATGGACATGCAACCCCTCCAACGACCTCCTCCCCTCGCTCTCCCCGACCCCCAAATACAGCGGTACGAGAACCCTTCACAGACACGATGATATATGAATTGTGCACGCACACAGGCTGGGAAAAATAGCAGAGGCCACTGCATGAACTCCTTGGCAAATCTGGAAAATCAATGGCAGCGCTGTTTCATCGTAAACATGCTCAGAAGCCAGGCCCGGGCGCACTGCCCAGAGGCCCTTGGCAATGGTGGGACAATGGCTCGACGGCCAATTGGCAGCAGATACCTTGAAGGAATGCATAGGCATTGTATTACGGGATGCGGGGTTGCTGGCATAACTGGCCGTGGCCCTCTGTGGAAAGTCAACAAAATGGTGCTTCATCAGAAATGTGGGACACTCTTAATGAGTCGAAAAAGAATAATCGGAACCGTGTCTGAAGGAAGCGGTTCGGTTTGGCATTTTTAAAGTGAACTAGGCAAAGCCTACAAACGAACAAAAACCCAATATAATTACCCTTTAGAACCCATTAGAATTACCCTTTTAGAATTGCCCTTTAGAACCCTCGAGATTCTAGAATTACATTTAACACCGTGGGTTATAAAGGTTCTTCTTCTTCAATTCTTATGGATGGACGGATGGAAGGAAGGACATAGCCGAATATTGAAGTAACTTCACTGCTTAAAACCCCATTAAAACAAAGGCGTTTACTCCGTCCACCTCTATTTAAACACATTCTTTTCTTTTTTTGAAGTAGCAAAAAAGCACAAAAAACGTGTGCATCCCGAAAATAGTTAATAGTAAAATAAATCAATAAAGAGGGTCCCTATGCACAAACCACAAAGCGATACAGTAGCAGCGAGATCAACCAACAATTGTGATTTTAGCTGATGCCGTGACAGAAACAGTGTATCCCAAAAAGCAACAAAACACTTCGTGGTTTCCCAAACTAGCGACCAACAAAGCAGATGGGAGGGTCATATTTGCCATAGGTCAAGTAATACAGCAAACGCCCCAGGGGTGTGAGCAGCATGTTGGAGGAACCTGCCCAGGAATGTCTCAACCATGGCAAAACAGCTAAAGCTCTCAAATTCAAGTCACGCAATAGGGTGGGAACAGATTTGGGGGTTGAGGACGGAGCGGGTTGGGCAGGAAAGACAATGTGTGGGCGAATCGTGACAACAAAACAAGAGGAAGGAAAAAAAAAAGGGGGTGGGTTGGGGAGTGAATGATGACCCATAAAAAAGGTAATGTATGAACAGGTTATAAACTCAGTGTTATGCGAAGCGAGTGACAAATGCTCCATTTTACTTTCACTTCCTATTCCCATTAAATGCAACAATTATAACCATGAACAAAACAAATCATGAGCATTTAATTCAGAAATGTGAGTTTATAATTGGAGGTTTATGAAGTCACTTGTCATATTTCATCAAATCCCTTATACTAATGAGTGTTACACTGTTACATGTCGAGAGCAAGCCTGCACCAATATCAACATTTAAAAGTGAGCTTTACTAAACCCACTGAGACAATTCCCAACGTTCATCCACAATTCCTCCTTGTGATGTCGTATATCTAGATGTTTTTGTTCTCCCATTTCCCAACCACGGCACTTTGTCTATTAACCCCTGTTGTTCTGCTCTTCCATGAGCCTCAATACCCATGTTGGTTCTGGCAAACTAAGGAAGTAAATAATGTCTCAGGTTTTAAAAGAATCAACAAATCAAAGCACGATACCAAGTAAAACGGCATTGAATCAAGGTGGATAATCATGGCCAACATGTGGTCATCACCAGAGGAAGAATGCACAATTAATTACACCGGCCGGGTATGGTCGCACACCAGCTCGTCCTGTCGGACGTGTCTGTACGGCAGATAAAGTGTCATTGAAACATTGCCATTAAAAAAAAACAAGAACACACAATAAGGTTTACATGAAATGTGCACATAGTCCAATCAATGAGTAACTTGATAGTTATTTCATATAATAATCAATGAGTAACTTGATAGTTTCAGTCATACAAATTTGTATAGGAGAGGACATATCAGAATAGTTATTTCATAGTGCATGTTAGAATAAGTGTGATGTAATTCCTGTAATTAATGAGATGTATCGAGCACGTGTTTAAAAAGATCTCGTTCCCCACGCTGAAGTGTCTGCATCTACAGTCACGTCAAAAAGTACACCCCATGTAAAGTTTTGACTTTTTCAAAATATTTCAACATACAGCTATTTGATCTTCATTTCAAAAATATTGATAAATAAAGGTGATATAATATAACAAATATCATGAAACATATACATTTTGTAGTCCATTGTATAATTTAAATAAACATAAATGCAAATTTTGCATGTGGAAAAAGTAAGTACACCCTTGGCTCTAATAGGTGGTATTGCCCCCTTTGGCAGAAACAACCTCAAGTAAGCGTTTCTTGGAACTGTCTACCAGTCTCTGACATCGACTGGGAGAAATTTTTGCCCACTCCTCCATTCAGAATTCTTTCAGCTGTGCGATGTTTGAGGGGTTTCTTGCATGCACAGCTCGTTTCAAATCCCCCCACAACATCTCGATGGGATTTAGATCCGGGCTTTGACTTGGCCATTCCAGAACCCTCCATTTCTTTCTTTTCAGCCATTCCTTGGTGGATTTACTGGTATGTTTCGGGTCATTGTCATGTTGCAAGGTCCAACTTCGGTTGAGCTTCATCTTTCCGACAGATGGCCTCACATTATCCTCAAGCACCCTCTGGTACAATGATGAATTCATAGTGGATTCTATGATGGTGAGCTGCCCAGGCCCTGATGCAGCAAAGCTCCCCCAAACCATAATATTTCCACCACCATGCTTTACAGTTGGTATCAGGTTCTTGTGGTCAAATGCTGTCTTTGGTTTTCACCAAACATGTCTTCTGGTACTGTGGCCAAATAGCTCTACCTTTCACACATCTGTCCAGAGCATATAGTTCCAGAAGTGCTGGTCTTTGCCTGGGTGTTCATTGGCAAACTTTAGTCTTGCCCTGATGTTCTTTCTGGACAGCAAAGGTTTCCTCCTGGCACACCTCCCATGTTGATAAAATTTGTGCAACCTCTTTCTAATGGTAGACTCATGCACTTTGACATCAACAGTGGCAAGACCTACCTGTAGGTCCCATGATGACATTCTGGGGTTCTTAGAGACTTCTTTCAGCATCGTGCGGTCTGCTCTTGGGCTGAACTTGCTGGGGCGGCCTGGCCTGAACAAGTTGGCAGTTGTTTGGAATCTTCTCCACTTGTAGATGATCTTCTGTACAGTCGAATGATTGATTTCAAATTGTTTGGAGATCTTTTTAAATCCCTTCCCAGACTCGTAGGCATCTATAACCTTCTTTCTGAAGGCCTCAGAGAGCTCTTTTGATCTAAGCATGGTGACGCCGCACACTTCAACGACAAAGAGCAAACCAAATTAAATGTCTGAGGTTTAAATAAGACAGGTTCCTCCAAGATCCTCTCTAACGATGTTGTAATCATTTGCACCTGAGCTGGTGCACCTGATGTTAATTTTAGGTATTTGAAGTAATGATAAATGTCGGGGTGTACTTACTTTTTCCACATGCGAAATTTGCATTTATGTTTATTTAAATTATACAATGGACTACAAAATGTAAATGTTTCATGATATTTGTTATATTATATCACCTTTATCTATCAATATTGTTGAAATGAAGATCAAATAGCTGAATGTTGAAATATGTTGAAAAAGTCAAAACTTTACATGGGGTGTACTTACTTTTTCACGTGACTGTACATCCATCTACACCCTGTGGTAAAGTTTAAATTTCCTCCGTTGAACGGTTTTTGCTTATCGTTTAGCAAGCACGGGGTAATGAGTGTTACCCACAACTTTAGACATGTCGATCCAGGGTACTTACAGAGTCCAAACGTGCTCACCTTTCAGAGACAGTAAGAGGCATTATGCTTCATTATGACAATGTCATCTGTAAAAAAAATCTCCTTGTGTTCAGAAGAGACATTTGCATTCAGGAAGCATCTCTGCTTGGCGCACCAAAATGGAAAGATTAACAACTTGGCTTTGGACAGAAACCACGCCTTGAAAATCTGCAGCTCAAGTGCTTTCAAATGACTATCTCACCAAAACAACAGCACACCAGGCAGACACCATTCCAAGCTTTGGCACCTATTTAAGTGTGTTAAAATCATTGAACATTGAAGTGAACCATTTTCTTTCAACACTATTATATCACCAAGCAACATTACCCAAAATTGACTTGTGTCAGAGCTGCTGTTCTTACAGAGGAAGAAAAGTTGGTTTCATTTTAATTGCCTTAACATTGCAAACTACCATGGAGCTTGCAAATTGCTGGCACCAAACATCTTACTCATCATTTGCACCGATTGGTCAGGGTTAGAGATGACAACTGAATAATCTGGAGAATTAGTTAAATGCAATTCCAAGAAAGGCATCTGAAAATGCAAAGCCCATCTGTGTCCGCTTTGTATTCAGACTTCTTCTTCTGTATGCTAAACATGACGAAAACAGCTAAAAAAAAAAAATTGACGATTTCAGGCGACCTTGACCTTTTGACCTCAAAAACAAGTGGCTTCAGTGAACCAATATGCAAACCCTGTTCAAATTTCAAGTCAATCGGTTGAAAATTGACGATTTTATGCAACCATGACCTTTGACATTATGACCTAAAAAAACAATTGGCTTCCAGCTTTTGATTGATGAATTCATAGAATACTTACCCCGCGAACCAATTGGAGAATCAATATGCAAATTCTTAACATTTCAGGTCAATTGGATGAAAATTGGCGATTTTATGTGACGCTGACCTTTTGACTAAGTTAATCCATCTCTACTTTCCTTCCTTCAGGTTTTTTTTTTCTATGGAGGAGTGAACCTTACAAATACTTTTTGTAGGGTTCCCCTCTGTCCCCCAAATACTCCTACAGGTCGCACAAGATCTGCCAGCAACCCTCTTCTCCTGAAACTGCCAAAATCAAGACTCTCTGCTCACCATCACTCTTTCATTCTTTTCTCCCGCCTCTGGAACAAACTCCCTCACTCTCTTCAATCCCACTCCCCCCTCCAGGTCTTTAAAACAGCTGTTCACCACCATCTCTTATCTTCCCCCATCCAAAACCTTGATCTTTTGTACCCCCGTTAATTCACCTCAGATCCACTTTTCTGAAATACCGACTTCTTTCCTGGAAGTCCTAGCTGTGTCCATGTGTTTTTTTTTTTTTTTACCTCCCACCCCTACCCCCTTCCCACGCCTCCTCCCCCCCAAGCCCTCTCCCTCCCACAGATCTCCCGATGTCCCTGCTCTCAAATGTTGTACTTATGTGCTTCCCCCTCTCCCCATCTTGTCCCAACATGTCTCCTGCCCAGACACACACAAACATACAGAAGTGATTGTAAAACCCCATCTCCCACTGCGGGGGGCAGGGGGGGGGGTGGGGGGGGGAGGAGGGGGGGGGGAAGGAGATAGGAGGGGAGAGGGGTGAAGGGTAACTGGAACGGCACTAGGTAGAGCACATACCTCCCCAAGGCTGAACACTTTATGTTTTGTATCACGCTGATAGGCTGTATCTGCATCCGAACCCGTACCAAAATATAATCGGCTTGTTATTGTCACCTACGCAACTCATCCAGCAAGTTTTGTTCTTTAATTCGTCCACAAATTTTGAGATATCATGCTATACTGTATATCGTTTTTGGCCCGAATTCACAATGGTGAAGTATCACTTTTACAATTCTAGTATCCGGATCCGGATCTTCACCAATATCAAATCAATTTGTCCTTATCACACACCCAACATGTCCATCAAATTTCATCCGAATCCATTCATATTTTTATGGCGTAGCGCAATGACATCTGGAACAGTGCTTGTTTGTTCATATGTATGCATGCATGTATGTATGTACGTCCCTTCTGCCGGCATTTTGCGAGTTTATTACTTTTAAAATTCGTTTTCTCTGCAAACGTTGGTCCGATTGACACGAAATTTTCACCAGGAGTGCTTCCTCCTGTCTAATTTTTAAAATGATAATTATGACGTCATAGGTCACGTGCCACAAGCACCATCTTGGAAAAATCGAAAAACATTGCACCTCTATATCTTCAAAACTCCTCCATGAAAAGAACATTGAAAGGTGGCTCATTGTAAAGTACTTCCCATGAGGAATAACGTATGCTAATGATGATATCACAAGTGCCTTCATTTTCACGGCATAAATCGACAAGTAGAACACTTGATCCGATCAGTATGAAATTTCTTGATCATGCATGATCTCGGGATAAATTGGTCGAGGAAAAGAAAAAAAAAAAAGACAAGACCATCGGTTATGTGGTTCGGCAGCCGTGGCGTAGCCCGTAGGGCAGTGCTATCTGGAACAGCAATTGTCTGTAGTTCAATATGGTGTATGTATGTATGTATGTATGTCCCTCACAAACGTCCACCAACCAGAGCTGAGGATCTGGTCACATGCAGGGGGCAGCAGATCCTCCACTCAGCAGATCTAGGTCCAGCTACGCCATTGTTAGACTATCGGTCCTGTTTTTAGATATCCTGGCTCCCAGACAGACAGACAGGGTTGAAAACATAATCTCTCTCCAGCTTAGGTGGCAGAGCTAATTATCCCCAATTAAAAACTACTTGCAAGCTTTGTTAAGTTAACAATATCTACATTTTCCAGCATCACTGCCAGCATGGGACAAATGCAGCATTTAGCTACACATTGTTACCAACTTGCCACATCCTCTGCAGTCTGCATTTTACACTTGGTAAACCACGATAAAACATAAGGTGGCATAAGGGTCATGGAAAAATTGTGACAAGAGGCTACCATGTTAGGGTCAAGCAAATGTTCATACATGTTGAACAGTAAATGACTACAGCAACACACCCTCTCCGTTGGCACAATCCCTTTGTTACAACACCAGGATGATATTGTTACGGATCTGGTCTAGAGGGTAACATGGGAGGTGGGGGTACAGGGATATATCAGAATCGTTATTTCATAGCACATGTTGGAATGAGTGTGATGCAATTCCTGCAATTAATGAGATGTGTCGAGCACGTATATGAGGACAAAAGACGAGGTATGAGTGATGACAAAAGACATGCAAGAGAATGCACATATATGGACACATCGGGCTGTCCGTGGGTGGAATCTTACAGGTTACGTCTGCCAAAGAGTGCATGACAAGGGGTGGGGGAGGGGATTGTGATGCACTGTGTGGGGTGTTATAAAAACACGCAAACATCGTGCACCTCTCTTGCTTCTTGCAAACATCGTGCACCTCTCTTGCTTCTTGTTCCTTGTTGCGGCGAGTGGTTGGTTGCTGTCCCTGCTACTGCTCAGTACCTGCCTGCTTCAAGGTTCATCCTCAGTCTGCTGTTCCAGTGATTCATGGTTCATGGTGCGCTTATGTGGTTGCACAGGCACGAAAAGCACCACAGGGACAGCCATGGACTGATCCACTGCGCACCCGGACGAAAGACACACGCTGCATGTGTGAGCATCACACGTGGAGCAGATCCCCCTTTTCTCTCTGTCTCGTCTTCTTCCATCTCTGTCGCATGTGCCCCCATTGAACGAGATAAGACAATAGTTGTTTAAGCAGTCGAGGTCCTGAGGGCACGTTGGTTTATTTATCATTTATTCATTTGTTGCAGTCTGTGATCTCCACAGTGTTTGTCTTCTTCACCTCACTTCCCATTTTGTTGTAATAAATCCCTGTTGATGAACTCCCGTCTGGTCATCGGGAGTCGGCTCCATTGGCTGGTAAACCTGTTAGACGAGCAGGTTGGGTTCATCCTAAAGCTCTTGTACAAAGGATCGATTGACAGGCTCACTTGGCAAATCTCGTCAGGCAGATTCGCTCCGGTCATGTGTCTGAGATGCCAATTCACGCCCAAATGAACTGGCGGACATTGAGGCCTTTTTGAACCTTACCCACTGGGCGTGCGATGGTCTTCGAAGACCATGGAATAATAAAGCATAATTCAGGGGTAGCATTGCACGAAGGTGTAATGGGTCGTCTCGAGCCAAAACTTTAGATGTATCATATTGTGAGTGATGCTGAAAGAGCAGTTCTATGACTGCAACTTCAGGCACAGTTCAATATTGTCAAGCCAAAGTTTAGTGTCTCCTTCCAAATGAGGATACCATTCATCACTGTTCTAATGGCATACCAATACTAATTTCATTTCATTTAACCATTACGTGAACAATGTCATGTCAGGTTGAGGCCCATTTTTAGTGATGAATGAGGACTTGGGTTTCGGACATATTGCTTGTGAAATATATTGATGTGAAATACATTTACGCAAAATGAAGTTGAGTTAACTGGAGCACCTGTTGCAGAAAGCAAGTTTGTGGCCTTCCCTCACCACTGTGCTCACCTACTGCTTCAAGCCACAAACAAGGCCTGCTCAGTGCAAAGCGGACGACTCTCTTGCCAGACAAAGCTGTCATTGTGCAGTGGCCAATTTTAAAGGCAAGTCATTGAGGAGTTTCAGCCATGCACAACTTTCAACAAAAGGTGCAACTCTGACCGTGCATTTCAAATAAAAGACGAGCAAAAAAACTTCAACACAAAAATTGCACTTTAGTTTTGAAAAGAATTTTGATTTCGTCTCGAGTTTCATGTGGAGAGATCACCAAGTGGTTTAAGCATTTGAGCAAGCACTCTATTCAAAACTGTTAAGGAACGGCTGGCTTGGCAAGCGCTAGCTAGCTGCTTGGTAAATGTTGCACACCCCGGTCTTTCTCCCTTTCAGCTTTGTGTTAAACAGCAGGAAAAGTGGGTTTCATTGGTGATTTTCAAAACAAAACCTTAATTGGTAGGTTTCAAAAGGCAGCTACGAAAAACGCCATTTTAGCAACAGGGTCGTTATTTACCCAACCCTTGTGGGGTATATAGATTACAGTAGATCTTCGCTCAGTTATGTAAGTAAAACTTACCTCACAGATGGCGGGATTCCTCAAAATTAATTTGTTTAATGTTATTAATAATGCTTGATAAATGTTTGCCACTCTGTCAAAGCGCCTTTGGGCTTCTGGAAAAGCGCTATACAAAATAAATGAATTATTATTATTATTATTATTATTAACAGAATTAGCGACTGTTTAAAAAGCGAATCATATGTGTTTGTGGTTTATAATATTTTCCAAGCCCGGCTACGCCGCTGTTAGACTTTCGGTCTTGTTATCTTCAGCCTCAACATGTTTACCAAGGTAAACCTCCAGTAACGAGGATTTCCAAAAACATTCAGAAAATTGCGGCTCCAGTAAGACAGAAGAGCTTCAACAATGTGGACAGTAATAATACCGAAAGGGGCACATAAAATGAGTACACCTGGATAAAAGGTAAATTTGATCATAAACGGAGTGAGAACTTTGGCCATGTAGATAACATTTTTCAGATCGTTCAGTATTTTCGTTTTGATTGCTTCACACAAACAGGCCCTTGACTGGATCGATAAAGATACAAGAGTGTAGCTGTTAGGGCAATGCCCTGACATCCCTGGAATTAATGGTCTTTTGCAGATGTAACTCACGTCAAGCATATCTTGTGGTAAAGCCAGAAATAAACAAAAGATAAAAATACAACAGAATAAACAACAAAAGACTACATGTGAGTAGTTACAGCGCATTTTGACTTTAAAGGGTAATTTTTATTTTAAGATCAAATCTCATAGAAAAGCAAGGTGGTAGAGAGTAAAAAGGCAATGAACTAACAGTGGGGTAGTGAGGAAAGAGTTGGACACACTAAACAAGGGCAATCACAAACAGGAAAGTAGTGGAGAGAGGGGGGAGGGAGGGGGTTAAGAGGAAAAACAACAAGAGGGAGAATTGCTTTGCAATCCATGTTCCCTACTGGTGACAGACAGACAGATGGACAAAGACACAGACAGAAGAGCAAACCTACAGTCAGTCCCCTCCGGTGAGACCAGTAGGGGACTAATAACCTGCGAGTAAAAGGGTTGGAGATAAAATTGAACTAATGAACTAATGAACATTGAACTAATGGAGATAAAAAAAGACTGCTTTTAAGGATGAGGGATGCAATGTGATGGTAGTAGTGCTATACATGCTTGAAGCCCTGCAGGGAAGAGTGGGACAGTACAGCCTTATGGAAGGTGGTTCCACAGAGGGGAGAAGTGAGGAATAAAAGAGTGGAGGTGTATAGTCACCTTGGATTTTGTGAGTAACCAGGAGGAGGTAACTGGAAGAATGTGTACATCTTATAATTGTTGGGGAAACTGGGAGTGCTCATCTTGATAATAAACATTTTTATTCATAGAGTAACCATGGAAAATAAGTTCACAGCAGATATTAAAGCGAGTGAGGGGCACAGGTGTGACAGGCCAAACAGTTAGTGTCTGAGTTCCCTATTATTATCATCATTATCATTCTTTTTGTCCAAGAGCGAGCTCGTGGAATAGTAAGGTGGAACTGACAGCGGAGTAGCAGAGTAACAACTGGGCACAACCAGCAAGGGAATGAACAGGAAGGGAAGAGAGAGGAAGGGAGGAAACACTGAACCCAGAAAGTAAGAGGGTCTGGTTAGGAAGGGTTGATGGGCGTAATAAAGATAATGGATCAGGCATTTCCCAAATACACGAGGTAGGCATGGTACTTTCCCACTCTTCCCTCCAGCTTGAACCCCTGTCGGGAAGAGTGGGAAAGGGATTTGGAAGTTCAAATGGGGGACAGGGAGTGCAGGGTGGAGGAGGCAGGAGAGATGGTGGTGACCGAAAGAACGCATGCATCTTGGAGTTGACAGAGAGGGTTAGAGAAGTAAGACAGCAGAGAGAGCAATAATGGAAAAGAGGCTGCGAAAAACATAGACCACCAAACTGCCTGCAATGTGAAAACAAATGACCTTGTACTTCGGGCCTCATTTCAGGAGATTAAAATAATTACGAGAGCATTGGATGCCGCAGAATCCAGGAGAAATTGATGCGATGCTGGAGCACCAGTCCATAGGGGAGACCAATACTCCATTGAACTATGGACAAAGGCCTTGAAGACTACTGAGTAGCTCTGGTTTTCCAGATAAAGCCTTGGATGGGCAGAGGATATCAGTCTGCAGCTGGCTTTGGAAGCCAGATTTGCTATGTAGTTGGCGGAGAAGAGGACATGGCCGATAGTGAGGAGTGGATGTTCCAGTGAATGAACTTCTTCCAGTGGATGACCATGGAAATAGATAACAACTAGAACGGTACTCGGTAGAGCGTATACCTCTGCCAGGCTCAACAGTTTTGTATCCAACTGATAGGCCGGATCTGGATCCGGACTTGAACCAAAATCTAATCAGCTTATTCTTGTCACCTATACAACTCATTCACCTAGCGTTGTCATAACTCGTCCAAAACGTTTTGAAAATTAAGTAATCAATGGAATAATTAAATAATTAATTGATGAAATGACTAATCAATAAATCAAAAACACCCTTTACATCCAAACCACTTGGCCATTGTCGTGTCCAAATATCAGCTTCCGAGCTGAAAAGGTGCCTGATATGTTGCCCAGATGAGAAAGGAAATAAATAAGTGATAAATAAAACGATAATAATAAATAATTAATCAATTAATTGTTCAATCAAAAAGTAAAAAAAATACTGTTTTGGCCAAAGCACTTGTTCACCATTGTGTCCAAATTCCAACTTCCGAGCTCTAAGGATAGCTGAGATATCACCCAGACAAACAAACGAGAACCTTGAACTTTGAACTTGACATTTGACATATATAGTGAAAAAACATTGACAGCCCCACTTTATTGTCCTTTGGAATCCTCTGGAAAAGTTTCTCAGAGAAGGAATGATGATGACCATTCCTTTTTTCACCATGACGATGCATTGGGCTGCCAAAGCAGTTTCCCTGGCTATTGGGCACAATCCTGGACGGGTCGCCACTCTGACACAGGATACCTGAATGGTCCATTCATCCCAGCAAGCTGGCACTCATTTTGCCGACCTTGGAATAATGACAGGTTGAGTCAACCCCACATGGTGTTAATTCAATGCCATGACAGGGGCTTGAACTCAGGACCTTGCGAATCTCAAGCCAGCAACCTTAACCATTAAGCCAACACCAGGCTTCCTGCCAATCGTCTACAGCTAGCAATGACCTCAGTTGGATTGGCCATGCTTCTTCTATGATGTGCCATGTGATTATCGGCGATGGTGAATGCCGCGTGGCAAGTGCTGTTCAGTGGACCTTAGCTGCTCACCTGCCAGAAGAGGCACCTCAAACAACCTATCTGATGCATGGGATAAATTGAATTGAAGACCTCCTTGTTTGTCCTTGTTGAGCGTCGTTGCTTCCACTCTCTGCAGACCTGGCTTTACTCTCTGCAGACCTGGACAACATCACAAATTGATCAAACAAGTGGAACATGTCTTTCAATCGTGACAAATCTCACACTCTCACTTTGTCTCTCCGAAAAGACCGTCTGGACAACCCTCCCATCTATTTTCTGAACAATCCTCTTGAAGAAGTTCTGTCAATCAAGCTTTTGGGTCTCACTATTTGCCATGATCTTTCCTGGGAAAACCACATTTCCAAGCTGACCTCCAAAGCCAGTCGCCGACAGGGCATCCTCCGTCGTGCGAAGTCCTTCCTTGGCACACCTGAGCTCCTCACCACATACAAGTCTTTCATCCGCAGCTCAATGGAATACTGTTCCCCCCTCTGGGCTGGTGCTCCTGCCTCACACCTAGCTCGGCTTCACGATGTTGAGGCCAAAGCTTTCAGAATCATTGGAATCTCCCGTGATGAAGTCAACTCCGAGGGCCTTTCACTCATTCACCGCAGGCAGGTTGGTGGTCTTTCTGTCTTCTACCGACTCCTCTCCGGCCTTGCTCCCCCAGCTCTCTCTGTGCTCTGTCCCCCCAATATTCCTTCAGGTCACACAAGATCTGCTACAACCCTCTTATGGTTAAACTGCCAAAATCTAGGCTCTCTGCTCACCTTCACTCTTTCATTCCCCTTTTCTCCCGCCTCTGGAACAAACTCCCGCACTCCCTTAAATCCCACTCCTCCCTCCAGGTCTTTAAAACAGCTGTTCACCACCATCTCTTATCTTCCCCCATCCAAAACCTTGATCTTTTCTACCCCCGGTAATTCACCCCAAATCTGCCTCTTTAAATCCCCAACTTCTTTCCTGAAATTCCTAGAAGTGTTCATTTGCTTTATACCGTCTACCCCTCCCTCCCACCCCAGCCCTCCCCCTTCCACCGATCTACCGATTTCCCCGTTATCTTCTGTTGTTGTGATTGTGTGCTTCCCTCTCTCCCCCTCTTGTCTCCCGTTCCCTTCATTGCATGTTTTATGTGTCTGTGCATGTTTTCATGTGCAATGTGTTGGCTTTTACACAAGCTTCGATTCTGTATAGAAAAAGAAAAGAAAAAAAAAGTGGTCAGATGAGCCAAGAGGAGCAGAAGAGGAAGAAGAACTAATAGATGGTAGGTTTGTCATTACTTGGTCAAGAAGGGAGGATGTACCAGTTGTAGAAAGTTTACAGAGTCGCAGAAGGCCTCTACTGCAATGCCATGGCTGATTGATGCAGAGCTCACACTCAGTCAGCTGGCATGATGACAGTTGAAATCCCCACAGATAAGGAACAGAGAGTTGGGATGGATGATTACAAGTTGATCCATTGGAAGAAATTGAGGTGTATATGGAGTAATCATCACTCGGTGAATGGTATGCCACACAAACAAACATTAGGTGGTTGCAGAGAGGTACATGGGGTCAGACGTATTCCAGAGGAAATGGCAGGGTTAATGTTGCCAAGGGACAATAAACAATATAGTTGTTGACATACACAGCAACACCACCGAGTGGGGAAGTGGCGTGTCAAAGAGGAACAGAGAATAAATAGCCAGGGAGAGACACAGCGGAATCAGAAACATCCTGTGAAAGAGGTTTTGGTTAAACATACAATGCATAGCTGCATCGCAACCTGAATGAAGATATTGGAAATATGAAAACAGACCTCAAATATTGGTGGAACACACTGAGGGTGGTGGGTTGGAGGAGATTAAGGTGTGGAGTTTGGCGTATGGTGGGGGCAGTAGAGTGTGCGGTGGGGGAGCAGGGCGGGGGCAGCATGGCGGGGGCAACAGGGCGAGTGTTCAGCTCTAAAATGTTACAGAAACTTATTTTATTCTCTCTCTTCAAGTGTGTGTGCATGCGTGTGTGAGTGCGTGTGTGAGTGCGTGTATGAGTGCGTGTATGAGTAAATGTATGAGTATGTGCATGTGTACAGTGCCCTCCATAAGTATTGGAACAGTAAAGTCAAATTTGTTATCATTGCTATTGCCTCAAAAAAATTGGATTCGAGATCAAAAGATGAATATGAGGTCAGCGTACAGGTCAGCTTTTAATTATTGGTATTTCTATGGATATATGTTGCACCATTGCAGAACAATAGCACTTTGTATGTTCAGTCCTCCCATTTTAGGTAAGCACAAGTATTGGAACAGATTAACTTGAAGTAATTCGTGCTATGTATCGGTTTTAGCCCTATCACTCAATGTTTAAGAATGACTTTTTTTTGTATACAATATCGAGGCTGGTGTGAGACCCAACATTAATCACAAAAAAACAAACTGACACATAAAACATGACAAAGGGAGTGGGAGACAAGATGGGGAGAGAGGGAAGCACACAAGTACAACAGTAGAGAACAGGGACATCGGGAGATCTGTGGAAGGGAGAGGGCTTGGGGTGAGCATGCATGGGGAGGAGGGTGGGGGGAGGGGGGGGGGATGAGAGAGGTATAAAACAAATTGACACTGCTAGGCCTTCGAGGAAAGAAGTCGGTATTTCAAAGAGGTGGATCTGGGGTAAATTAGCGGGGGTAGAAGAGATCAAGGTTTTTGGATGGGAGAACATAAGAGATGGTGGTGAACAGCTGTTTTAAAGACCTGGAGTGAGGAGTGGGATTGAAGAGAGTGAGGGAGTTTGTTCCAGAGGTGGGAGAGAAGAGGAATGAAAGAGTGAAGGTGAGCAGAGAGTCTTGATTTTGGCAGTTTAACCATAAGAGGGTTGCTGGCAGATCTGGTAAGACCTGTAGGAATATTTGGGGGACAGAGCACAGACAGAGCTGGGGGAGCTAGGCCGGAGAGGAGTCGGTAGAAGAAAGAAAGACCACCAACCTGCCTGCGGTGAGTGAGTGAAAGGCCCTCAGAATCAGCTTCATCGCGGGAGATTCCAATGATTCTGAAAAGCTTTGGTTTCAACAGCGTGAAGCCGAGCTAGGTGTGAGGCAGGAGCACCAGCCCAGAGGGGAGAACAGTATTCCATTGAGCTGCAGATGAAAGCCTTGTATGTGTGGAGGAGCTCAGGTGTGCCAAGTAAGGACTTCGCACGACGGAGGATGCCCAGTCAGCGACTGGCTTTGGAGGCCAGCTTGGAAATGTGGTTTTCCCAGGAAAGATAATGGCAGATAGTGGGACCCAAAAGCTTGAGTGACAGAACTTCAGGAGGATTGTTGAGAAATTGGATGGGAGGGTCGTCCAGTCGGTCTTTTCAGAGAGACAGTGAGAGTGTGAGATTTGTCAGGATTGAAAGACATGTTCCACTTGTTTGACCAGTCTGTGCTTTTGTCCAGGTCTGCAGAGAATGAGGAGGCTGCAGACTGCCGATCTGAGGGATGAGGTATGGAGCGGTAGAGAGTGGAGTCATCAGCAAAGAGATCGAGAGGATTTTCCAGAGACTTGGAGAGATCATTGATGAAGACCAGAAAAAGCACAAGGCCAAAAACACTTCCTTTGGGAACTCCAGCCTGAACAGGAAGGGGAGATGAGAGAAATCCATTCAGGGCCACACGTTGACTTTGACCAGAAAGGAAGTCCGCAAGCCATGCGTGGAGATTTCCATGGATACCATAGGAGGAGAGGTTGGTGAGCAGAGCGGGGTGCCAGACCATATCGAAGGCACGAGATATGTCAAGGGAGACAGTTCTGATTTCCTGTTTGGCATTGAGGACCTCCATCCATTGGTGAGACAGCAGAAGCAGCATGTCCAGAGTAGAATGACCCAGTCTGAATCCAAATTGATGATCCGAGATCAAGACATTGGAGAAGAAAAAGGATTTGTCAGAAGCGATGATCGATTCCATGACCTTGCTGATTATTGGGAGCAGGCTGATTGGTCTGTCGTTGCAAGGATCTGTTTTTGCACCTTTTTGTGTAAAGGTGTAATGTTGGCTGATTTCCAAGCAGATGGCAGATGACCTTGAGCAAAAGAGAGGGTGAAGAGAACAGAGAGAGGGTGAGATAGAGCGGCAGAGCAGGATTTTAGGACCCGTGGGCTGATGTCATGATGTTGTGATGATGCCCGTGGGCTGACTTAGAAATTAAATAATTCTCACATCCGAATCTATATTCAGATCTTCACTAAAATCTAATCATTTCGTCCTTGCCACATACATGACATCTCTGCCAAATTTCGTCCAAATCTGTCCATAACCTGTTGAGATATCTTGTTCACAGGCAAACAGACAAAAAACAAACATATTAAAAACTAGAACGGGCACTCGGTAGAGCGCATACCTTCGCCGCAGCTACTGTTCTGTACTTGGCATGGGAGTGTAGGGAACAGAACAGTGAACAGTTTGGTGCTGATTTCATGCAAATCGGATAAGAATTGACCGAGTTATGACAAAAAACGCACATTTTGCAAGGTCGTGACCCCCCTGACCTTTGACCCCCAACCGCTAACAAGGGTAATGTCTTCACTGGGTCATGTCGTATATCACAAGATCGGGCATTGAATTCTGAACATTTTGGCATTAGTTGCATGCCAATTGGATAAAAATTGACCGCGCTATGGTAAAAATACGATTTTGACCTTTTCGTGACCTTGACCTTGACCTTTGACCCGATTGCTCCCAAAATCTAATCAAATGTGTCCCGTATAATAACCAATCATCCCACCAAATTTCATGCAATTCGGTTGAATACTTTTTGAGTTATGCGAATAACATACACACACACACACACACAGACATACAAATAAATACACAGCGATCAAAACATAACCTTCCGCTTTTGCGAGGGTAATTAAATAACTCTCGTACCCGAATCCATATTCAGACCGTCACTAAAATCGAATCGATTAGTCCTCATCATACACCCAACCTATCCACCAAGTTTCGTCCAAGTCCGTCCACAACTTTTTCGTCGGTGTCACATACACTATCTCTCTGCAAAATTTCGTCCGAATCCATCCTCAACTTTTTGAGATATCTTGTTCACAGACAGACAGACAAACAAACAAACAAACAGACAGGGGTGAAAATATAACCTCCATCCACCTTTGGTGGTGGAGGTAATAAAATAAAATAAAAAAACTTTTTTTTCAGACTGCCATTTGACCATGACCTTTATCTCGGAAGAGTATGAAGTAAATAAAGTGTAAATGTGACTTGTTCTACGCGACCTAGAGAGGGCAATTTAGTTCCGATTGAACAAACCTTAGTCCAGTGATGGGGGAAAATGTTAAATTGTCTATTTTTTTTGTATACTGAATCGAGGCTCGTGAAAGAGCTAACATTTATTTCACAAACAAATCAACCAGACAAACAAAATATATAAAAAGAGGGAGCGGAAGACGAGATGGGGAGAGAAGGGGAAGCACACAAACACAACATTTGAGAGCAGGGAGATGTTCTGGAGGGATAGGGCTTGGGGGGAGGAGGCGTGGGAAGGGAGGTGGGGGGGGGGGGGGGGGGGAGTGGGAGAAGTATAAAACACAAGGACACCAAGGACTTCCAGGACAGAAGTTGGTATTTCAAAAAAGTGGATTTGGGGTGACATTAGCGGGGGTAGAAAAGATCAAGGTTTTGGATGGGGGAAGATAAGAGATGGTGGTGAACAGCTGTTTTAAAGACCTGGAGGGTGGAGTGGGATTGAAGAGTGAGGGACTTTGTTCTAGAGGCAGGAGAAAAGAGGAATGAAGGAGTGAAGGTGAGCAGAGAGTCTTGATTTTGGCAGTTTAACCATAAGAGGGTTGCAGGCAGATCTTGTGCGACCTGTAGGAATATTTGGGGGACAGAGCCCAGAGAGAGCTGGGGGGCAAGGCCAGAGAGGAGTCGGTAGAAGACGGAAAGACCACCAACCTGCCTGCGGTGAGTGAGTGAAAGGCCCTTGGAGTTAGCTTCATCGCGGGAGATTCCAATGATTCTGAACGCTTTGGTTTCAACAGCGTGAAGACGAGCTAGGTGTGAGGCAGGAGCACCAGCCCAGAGGGGAGAGCAGTATTCCATTGAGCTGCGGATGAAAGCCTTGTATGTGGTGAGGAGCTCAGGTGTGCCAAGGAAGAACTTCGCACGATGGAGGATGCCCAGTCGGCGACTGGCTTTGGAGGCAGATTTGAAATGTCTATAATTAGGTCATGACCTTAAATTAGGTCAATGTCAAAAAAAGGCAACCCCGCCTACTTTTATTCTCATTATATTGATGCAAAATTTAATTCCAAAAGTCCCATCCGGCTCTGAGATACAGCTCGGACATTAGCAGAAAAATAAAAGAATACAAAAACCGAAATGATGGTTGAGTACTCCTACGGAGTGTAAGAAAAGATGAGGTAGCATTAAAACATTGGGGCACTAATTGTACAAACAAACCCGATAACAGCTATAAGCCTCCCATTATCATACAAGGGGGGGCTTAATTACCATAAGTCACCCATTGAAAAAATAAAAACACAAACAAAACAAACTTTTTGAGTGAGATAGGATGAATAATTTCCTCGACAGTCCAAACTAACAAACCAAATATGCATGTACAACACTCCACTAATCAAAACGTCAAACATTCAAACAAGTTGTTGGCAAAACACCATGTATGGATTTTTCCCCCCAAAGTATCTAACGCTCAAGGACAAGCTTGTTCATAGCATCAAGCCAAAATGCTCAAATTGCTGCATTCTGTCAATAACACGTCAAAAATCCGAACTTGTGTGATTCAAAAAATATGTAAAAAGCTCCCATACAACCAAATAACTTCAGTGGAAACCTTGGCTTTACACCAACCTTTACGATCGGTGGGATTTTCCTAATCAGAATCAGGAATCAGGACTAAACAAATTTTTTTTTTGCTCTCACCGGTGCAAAGGAGGTACAGCAAAGTGCAAACATCTACAACACAAACATGTGCTATCGAACCTATTAATTTCTGTCGTTTTTAAAATGGCAAGCGAGTTAAGGCCGAAAAAATATATTGCTGGTCTCTGGTCAGACCAAAGTTCCAGAATTGATGCGGCGATGCGGTTTTTTTTTTTTTTTTTTTGAAAAGCATGGATTGCACATATAAAGGTGTTTTTTGTGTCCTCATGTCCTCCTCATCTGCCGTGGCACCATCCAGAGAGAAATTAAAGACAGCCAATGGGACTGGAGGCCTTTTTGTAAATAATGAACACAAGCTTATCTCAAAATGTATTTATTCTGAAAATCATTAAGTTCTTCAAGCATATGATAGACTGCCATTTCGTTCTCGAGATCCCCTCGCCGTACCGTCAAACATTCCAATGCGTCGATCGCGTCAACACTGCGCATGCGCAAGTGGTCTAACAGACCAATGGTCTCCCACGATCTCTTCTCCCAGTCCACCAGATTATCACAGACACTTACAACTTCATGACAAACGAGATAGGATCCAGACCTAACTAACGAGACCACCCGCAATTCTCTAGGCCTTCTGGTTGCTTCACACGAACCCGACAAAGAACGTCTTCGTTTCAATAAATGACTATCCAGCCGATTGGATTCATGACGTCACGGCACACAAAACTACTCATATCTTTGGAACGGCTGGTTGGATTTGGACAAACTAAACGGTGTTTTGTAGGGGAGAACCGTGCGCGAACGTCGATACCATTGGCGACCCGCACAGACCCGTATTTCCCGAGATAGCGCGCCGGCCCGGCAACAACAGGTGCGCGCTGTTGAAGGTACCATTGGAAATTAGAAAAAAAAAAATTTGTTGACGCACAGGGTCAAAATCGATGCGCGCGCTGACCAGAGACCAGAAATATATTTTTCTCCACCTAATATCCGAATTACTTACCGTTGCGACAAATCAAAGGCAAAAACCGCAACAACAAAGAAAACTTCCTGTTGAACTGCAATTCTTAATAAATGCCACTGTACATCTGAAAGTATGAAAGCTGCACCAATTCGCACTGATATGTTCATCTTGCCATTCCAATACTTCCCTTTCCTATCCAATACAATGTAGATAACTGATCTACAAGGATATTCCATACTTGGTCTTTGAAAAAGAAAATATCTAACTGTTTTGCGTACCTGTGGAAGAAAAGTAAGATGGCAAGCAAAGTCTCATGTCGGGAGCGAATAGGAGATGGGGGGCTCCGTGGAACAACCATCTCTTCCCACAACGTGGCTAGCAAAGGAGCACAAAGCACAGGAGACGTTTGAGCCGCATTCAGGCACGAGCGGCAAGCTGGAAGAAGTAGAGAAGGAGGTCGTCCTGTTGAACCTAATCCTCCTTCCTCCCTACGTGCTGCCATCCTGGCGTTCACCACTCGGTGAAGCAGGAGTGTGACTGGGGAAATACAGCGCAGAGCGAGAGTGAAGGTACTCTATGGCCTTCAAGCGTCCAAAATGATCGACCCAAGTAACTTCTCATGGCATAAGTGGTAACAGGTGAAATGGTGACGGCGGCATCAACACCCACAACTCAGTGTATCTGCCGCAGAGTTCATTTCCCAACCCTATGTGATAGCGTTTGGTCCAAAGTGCAAATGGAACGCTCAGCGGGACTGTATCAAATACAAGAGTAAGAAAATGCGACTTAGCTATATAGAGCATAAATGGTTATAACTGGAGAAACCTGACAGTTCTTGGGTGGCGGTCTGTGGCAGCTCCACCCTAAAGTAAGCTAGCTTTAGCAGCTCGGCCATGGGGTGGGGAGGGAGGAACTAGGCGGTGACCAGAGATGTAGGGCTGAAGAGGGAAAATAAAAAGACAGAAGAGGTGGGACTGGGGTAAAAAAAGGAAAAAGAGCAAGATTGGTGCAAAATATAAATAAAATGGGGAAAGAACACGTGAATGGGAATGGGTGCTTCTGGGTGAATGGGTGAATGGGTGCTTCCCCAACTTCCCACGCACCTTGCCAAATTCAGACATCTCATTAGAACGGACCCATGTAAAGACAATTCTATCATCAAAATGAGGTTCGCATACACAAGTCAATGGACAACGAAAATATGTCATCGCCAACGTTACGGCTCGCACAACAAAAATCAAAAATAAAAAGTCAAAATGAAGCTCACTGGCAAAGACATAACCAATTATTATTCAAATTATTTAATTTGAATAATAATATGGAGTTCATTATTATTCTGTGGATTCAATTATTCAAAATAAGATCAAAACCCAACATTAAAGCAATAAAATCAACAATCAAAACAAAGTCAATGTATCGTGAGAACAATATTGAAATTTAATAGCAAAATGTATTCCGTGACCAGTTGTTGTTAAGGAAAATATTCTTTGTTCACAGTTTGTTTGTTATACACACATGAGGGTTAGATCAAAATGTCCCCAAACCAACTCATGCATGATTAGGAATTTTGCATGCTCAAACAACTAAAGTCAAACATCAAGATGCACAGGCATTGACTAAAGGCCAACAGAATACACCTACATAACTTCAAGGAAGACTTTCATTTATAATCCAAAACAAAACATAGGGGCAATACCCCTGGCACTCACCTGGTAGAATAAACAGTATGCGGAACTGACTAAAGGTATTTTAAAGCAATTTCAATGCTTGCGAGAAGACAGGGCAGCATGTAGAATCATACCAACAAAATCATAAGACTTTAAACAAACAAACAAAAAATACCTAATTTAGGGGCAACGACCCCCTCCCCCAATCTCGTATACCTCCTGAGACCCCAATTTTTCTAAAGCCTTGAACAAAGATTGGTACATCACGAGTGATGAAGGTTGTGAAGTTTCATCAAAATCGTGTGTGTAGATTCTGAGAAGAAAGCAAATTCCTATTTTGGGGGGTCAAACCTGGATCCACTTTGACCCCTGGTAGACCCCTTTAGACCCCGATTTTTTGAAATGCCCTGAACAAGCTTTAGTCACAACACAACAAATATAATTTGTGCCAAGTTTGGTCACAATCCCTTCAGCGGTTTCGGAGAAGAAGTTGCAAGTGTTTAAGGACGGACGGACTGACGGACAGGCGGACGATGCGCCAGCGCATAAGCTCCCCTGAACTTCGTTCCAGGTGAGCTAAAAATTGAGCATCAGCAAACTAATTAAACATTCCAAACGGAAACAATGGCTCATGATGCTGAAATTCAGACTCAAAACCCACTTTTGTCCAATATCTATTAATGTCCTTGTAATTTAGGTTGCGGTACAATGATGTCGACGAATGTCTTTGTCCTGCATTTGCGAATTCTGTACAAACTCCTCCAAGAGCTTTAGATTAATACCAAAGTAAAAGTACCGTATTTAAAATATAAAAAACAATCATTCCCATATGACGCTGGTGCTCGCCACCAAATGCACCGCCAGCAAATGGCTCAACAGCAATCTCGAGCTAAGATTTTGCACACGTTTATGGAGCTCCTGTATCGAGATGGCACCAGGCAAACAGTGGAGATAATTGCACAGGTAATTTGGATTCGATTTTGATCACAGCAAGAAAAAAAAAGGTGCACAGTGTAAATAATATTGAAAGAAACGAGTCAAAACTCCAATCAGAGATGGCATGCTGACCGTTTATGAAACTTGCAAACTCATTTATATTTTGGTGGTAACGCTCTTTTAGTTCTTCTTTCGTATGCAGCACAAGGCTGCAGTGTAGCATCAATGGCTGGGGGCATGGCCGTGCATCCTGCTGGTTAGAGCAAGAACTTGTAATTTGCTCACGGTGCCGGCGATAGCTTACCTACTCTTCGCAAAGGACACCGTGGGATCTTTAACGTCCACCAACTAATGCTGCCAGACGGGGCGTCCAGTTTAACGTCCATCCGAGGGATAGAACACATATGAATGAATCAATCACTCTGCCTGTGAAAAATGACAATTTATAGCTGGGCCGACATGAGAGTTAGTGTGATGAGACACACGAAGTACAGCTACAAATAAAGAATAAATTACAGTATTAAAACAAATGGCATTTGAAATGCCTTTTTCACATCATGGACGACCAATGATTACTCGTAGTCCACTTCCTGTCTTGTTTATAAGGATGCAAACGACTCTTCAGCAAAAACCACAGAGTTTCTCGCATTGCGACACAACTGTTTCTGCATAACGGCAATGGGAACACCTGTAAAGTGAACTGGTCACTCGCTAGCAGGTGGAAGTTTTTAAAAAAGTCAAAACAGAGCGAGCATGAGCGTATTAGTACCTGGGTCAGGCACTGAATTAGAAACAAGCATCGCAAGTTCTGGCGTGTTCAAGAGAGCAGAGGATTAGAAGAAAAGCCTCTCCCATGAAAGCTAATGGAATACCTAAACAAAAGCCTTATTGAAGGGAGAGAGATGGCATGCTGCCAAATGGCGAGGCTGATATTAAATCGAGCAAGACAGGGCGGCGCTCCCACCAACCGGTGCCCAGAAAGCCAAAATAAGAAGGTTAATTGAGAATCTGCCCCACTTTTAGACACTCAATTAAATTAAGTACATTCGACTTATTCACATCAGTGAGCGACCTTTTTCAGAGTGGAAGTGGGAGGTAGAGGAAGAGAATGCAGCTGCCAAAAAGCCAAAGGATTCAGGTTCATGCATAACTGGGAAAGGGGACAGGACGGTAGCTGGCTGGCTGTATTATAGTAAAAGTTAATGAAACCTACATTCCGATGCTATTCCTCAAATGAACTTCTGGCTGATTCCACATCACCAAACAAAACTTCTGCAATCAAATCTTGCTCTTTCCTAATAAAAGCTGCATTAAAAAAAAAAAAAACTACTGTTTTGGTGCAGTGTGCCTGTGGACTTTAAAGCTTCTTCGGAGGATAGGTGTGGCCATTAATGTATGGGTCGCAGAGTCGTCGTCAGAAATTTGGTGAAACAGAAAAATAAGCAATATAATCTTACTATAATTCACCAAATGTCTGTCTGTCCATTCGAAAGTACCACAAAAACGGCTCAACCGATCGCAACGATATTTTGGGTGGGTATTCCTGGGACCACTGGGAGTAAAATGGGGGTAAACAAATAAAGTAAACAACAACATTGTTTTTCCAATTTTTCCAAGTTTTCCAATTTTCCCAAACACGATGGAATAATATTTACTGATATGAACAGTGATGTGGTAGCTTTTATTGAAATTCTACAAATGAATTAATGAATGAATGAATGAATGATCGTTTTAAGGCCATTTTCCCCGCTAGCGTGGGGGTTAGCCTTGCGGGCCCCATGACGATCATGGTTCCCTATTTGAGGCAATGTTGTTATGGCCGGATGCCCTTCCTGACGCCAACCCTTGGTCACGCTCTTACGATGCGCAGGGATACGGTGTACACACCGTGATCATTCATCCCAGCAAGCTGGTACTCAATTTGCCGACCTTGGAAGGATGACAGGCTGAGTCAACCCCCCTGGCTTAATTCAGCGATCGACCGGGATTCGAACCCAGGATCCTCGGATCCCACGCCGGCACCCTAACCGCTTAGCCAACACCAGGCTTAGTATCTACAAATACTGTTTAGATTTTGATGACAATTATGAACCTGCCGCGAATGCGGAAGTGGACAGATGACGGCAATGCGCGGGTTTGATAATATCCAAATACAACCGTCATTCAATCGTAATGTCAAATCGTTAAACGTTAATCATGTTAATCGTTTTGTTAAAGTATCAATTGATCATTGGAATTGAGTGAATACAATTACGATTTTGAATTCGTAATTGTATTCCCCCATTTCGTACGGAACTTCACATCAGGATTTAAATATTTGTTTACGTCACAAATGTTGTTAAAAGTTTATTTTTTATATTAATGTTGTTTCATTTGCGATTGGAGTTATGCTGTTTGGAATGAAAAAAAGAGATATCGAGTTCAAGTGAATGACGGAATGCCGTGACAGTTTCTACTTTCCAAACGTGAATTAACGGATCACCATATGCAGATTCGCCATTGACTGGGTATGGAACAAACGTACCCATTTGTTTGCCAACAGGTACGTTTTTCATGGAAGTCCTTCACGAACTTGCTGTCCATGTCTGATGTGCGACTGAAGGTGCTACAGGAATGTGGAATTTATTGTTTTCATGCTTTAGTATTCACCTTTTCTGCATTGTCTGTTTGCTTCTGGCCTCCCACCCGTGCTTAGCACAGGTACCTCACTAGCAGGAATAAAATATTAAAAAGTCAAAAGTTTTGCTGGGACAAGTGAATAAAAAGTAAAGAAAACAATGTTTATTAAATTGAATTAAAAAAATAATTAAATTTCGTTTATTCAACAAATATCAAACACGTATATTTTATCCTCAAAAATAGACCGTAGTGAACACACATTCATGTTCAAAGATTGGCCTTTAAAACCTACCCTTATGAAGGGGGACAGACATCTGTACAAACACACAAACTGACATTGTGTTTTATATGGTAGATTATACATACTTGTACCAACTTTGATTTAAATCCCTTCAGCTGTTCTCAAGTATCACATTTTTACCTGACATGACCTTTGACCTCTTGATGCCAAAATAGAATCAGTTCATCATTGCGTCTTTGTACTATTTGCATACCGGTGTCATTGGTACTCACTAGTTGCATAGAAATAGAGACAAGAAACAGCTATATGGGAGTAACACTTACTTAGATATTTTCTACAACATACAAAGGGTCTGAATATGGAGCAGTGGTTTGTACACATGTGTTTCACCAAATGAAGCTTTGGAATTTAGACAAAGTCGCTGGTTAACAGAAGGAGAATGGCGAGTGAATAATTTTGAAATGCAGGTTAAATTACGTGAGATATTACGAAGACTCATAGTGCCATTATTTTTCCTTATGGAAGTTGGAAGACAGTGTCAAATTAATGGATCTATAAACAAATAAGGTAGGGATAACATCCTTAATTTGTGCTATGAGGAAAAATGGAATTAATTTATGGCAGTGGAATTTTACCAGCAGCCTGGTTGTCCTGAGGGTGTGCATCCGTATAATTAGAAATCCCAGGTCTTAAATTTGGTAGAGGATTACAATTTACAAATTAAAAATTTGGTAGAATTTTAAATTACATGTGGGAGTAAAATTGCTTGGTAGATAAATGTAATGGATGTAAATAACAACTTCTACGGCCATAAAGGTCAAACTAATTACCTTCGCAAAAGCGGAAGGTTATGTTTTGATCGCTGTGTATTTATTTGTATGTCTGTGTGTGTGTGTGTGTGTATGTTATTCGCATAACTCAAAAAGTATTCAACCGAATTGCATGAAATTTGGTGGGATGATTGGTTATTATACGGGACACATTTGATTAGATTTTGGGAGCAATCGGGTCAAAGGTCAAGGTCAAGGTCACGAAAAGGTCAAAATCGTATTTTTACCATAGCGCGGTCAATTTTTATCCAATTGGCATGCAACTAATGCCAAAATGTTCAGAATTCAATGCCCGATCTTGTGATATACGACATGACCCAGTGAAGACATTACCCTTGTTAGCGGTTGGGGGTCAAAGGTCAGGGGGGTCACGACCTTGCAAAATGTGCGTTTTTTGTCATAACTCGGTCAATTCTTATCCGATTTGCATGAAATCAGCACCAAACTGTTCACTGTTCTGTTCCCTACACTCCCATGCCAAGTACAGAACAGTAGCTGCGGCGAAGGTATGCGCTCTACCGAGTGCCCGTTCTAGTTGAATATTTTTTTTGTAATAGCCTGGTGTTGGCTTAGCGGTTAGGGTGCCGGCTTGGGATCCCAGGATCCTGGGTTCGAATCCCAGGATCCTGAATTAACGCCAGGGGGGTTGACTCAGACTGTCATCCTTCCGAGGTCGGCAAATTGAGTACCAGCTTGCTGGGATGAATGATCACGGTGTGTACACCGATTTAGAATAGGTACACGGTATCCCTGCGCGCATCGTAGGAGCATGACCAAGGGTTGGTGTCAGGAAGGGCATCCGGCCATAAAAACATTGCCTCAAACAGGGAACCATGATTGGCATGGGGCCCGCAAGGCTAACCCCCGCTCTAGTGGGGAAAAATGGCCTTAAAACGATCATTCATTCATTCATTCATTGCGTCTTTGTACATAATTGTACCAAGATTGACTTCGATTCCTTCAGCCGTTCTTAAGTTATCGTGGAAACGAAAACCTATCATGGACGGACGGACGGACAACCCGAAAACATAATGCGTCCAACGGCTGTCGTCAGAGGCATAAGAATCCAGTCACCTGTTTTCTCGTATAATTAGTTCATTGACCCCCTTCCCAGGCTGGCAGGATGGTCTCGAGCACAGACTCTTAACTGTCGGTCTGCTGCCAGTCATTGCATTTTTTAACTGCCACTCACTCGCGAGCGATGCCCGACGAACCTACGAGTATATATAATGGAGCAAGTGTAAATATGTATGTATCATCTACTTCAGGAGTGGATCCAGGATGTTTTGAAAGGGTGGTCTAGAAATTAAAGGAACAGAGTGCACATTCGTTTAGATGCTGCGAGCATGAAGCCATCAAGGTGTGGGTTCCAGGGCCCACTCACTCAAGGGGCCCGGAAGCTTTGGGATTTTAGATGCTCTTAGGTACACTCTGAGCATTGGCTGACCACATTGGTTACATGTTTGGAGGGGTGGGGGGAACCTTTGTTTCTATTGCAAAATATATTTCATTTGTCTTTTCCTTAGTAATGTTGATGCTGTTGAGATGGAACCTGTAGCTTTGTCAACTTAAAGTGACACAACTTACTCAACAATCCTTTTGTAATTTACTCCGAAACAAAACATGTTCATTGCAGTAATTAAACCCCAGTATCTGAATTGTTCAGGAACTCCGAAGATTGGTTGTTTATGAATATGCATGAGTACTAGAATTTATGGAGCAATTGGAAACAGTTCCCTTTCGTGCTGTGTATGATCGTGACTATACGGCAGGCAGTTCTAGTTACAGTTTCCATGTACATATTTTTTTCTACACCAGTGAAGAACCCGCTCCGAGCCTCCCACCAAGTTTGATCGGTTCTGAGGAGACAAGATGGCACATGGCGCGGCAGTGCAAGATGTTTTACATGAAAACAAGTTTTCAAGTCATTCAATTAGGCACTTTATGTGTACTCGAAGGTGGGTGACATCAGAGGCGGCTAAACTAGGCAATTTCCAAAGGTAGCTAAACTCGGCAATTTCTTAAACTAGGCAATTATAAAATATATATATATATATATATATATATTACTGGAGAAAATTATTAGAGATGTATGACGTGTTGAAGTATAGCCAGTAAAGAACATTAATTACGTAGTTCCCAATTAGCAGTCCACGGTAATTTATCGCTGACCTTCACCGGTCCCTGTTGAGAAAAAGGTTAAGAACCACTGGTCTAGAAGTACGCACACTTGCCTCTAAGCTGCCTAGTCTGGGTTTGAATCCAAACCCAGCTATAAACTGTCATTCCCATGTTTTACATGCAGGGTGACTCATCAATGTGTGTGCCGTTCCTCGGATGGATGTTAAACTGGCTGCATGCTGTCCCGTCTGCTGGTATTGGTGGGCGGACGTTAAAGATCTGTGTCTTTCGCAAAGAGTAGGCGAGTTATTTCCAGCACATTGAACAAATCCCAAATACCTGTGCTAACCTTGGTCGAACGTCAGGCCTGGCCAGCCGGTTTAAAAACCAAGCCTCCAGTCAATCCCACAAGAACGTGGGAATAATTGTGGCCGATAACGGAGAAGAAGAAGATTGCTCCACCCATCCCTACAAAACAGAAGCTTTAACTCTGTGTAAACAAGAGGGAGAATTGCTTTGCAATACATGTCCCCTATGGGTGTGATATTTTCTAAGTCCAAAAATGGCATAACTCAGTGAAAACCTGACTAATCGCCATGAAACTCGAACTTGTTCTGTAACTTATCATGATAAAGCCATGTACCAAGTTTCAGTTGAATATATTAAAGGGTAAAGGCAGAAAGTCTGGACTATCTAAACAAAAAAACTAGCTTTTAAAGCATAACTCATAAAAGAATGACAAGCAGGTGGAACGGACGGACGGACGGACAGCAAACCTCTATCCCTTCCTGTGAAACCGGTAGAGGACTAATAACAAGCAAAAATAATAACCAGCAGATTGTATTAAAATCTACAGATGCCCCAGGTGACATTGCTATTGTCATCAAATCAGTCAATTTATTTACCAAACTGTTAAACATTCAACCAAGTAAGCAATTCCAATATCTTTACTTCTACGTGAAGCTTTCATCTGGGTCTTGACATTGCATCGTGTTCCAGTAAAGAGGTTGAACGCCCCCTAGCTACAAACACGAGCGGCATCAAGTATTTGCGCTGCAGTTGTCTCCCATAATGATAGCATGAAAAGAAATGCATTTTTTCTTTGCTTTCACAATTTAATCCAGCACTTTACTTCTGAACGAGAAAAAGGAATCTTCAACATTATTGAACATTCATCAGCTTCAAAATCTATTTACAAAGTCTAAAAAGTCTACGTCAGTTAAGGTGGACAACTTTTGAAGAGGATCGCTTTGATACAACGCGAGGCCAGATGATGATGTGTCAAGGTTGCAAAGAAACTTCTCCACATTATATATATATATTTTTTGTATACAAGATTGAGGCTCGTTTAAGAGCTAGCACATCAAACACACATTAGCACATAAAACACAAAAAACATAAACGGACACGTAAAACAATAAAGGGAGGAGACGAGATGGGGAGAGAGAGGGAAGCACAACAGTAGAGAACAGGGACATCGGGAGATCTGTTCGAAGGGAGAGGGCTGGAGGGAGGGGGGAGAAGGATGAGATTTGTGGATGAGAGGCTAACTTTCTGTTAGATGTAGCCTCCCCTGTTCTCTACTGTTGTTGCGCTTGTATGTTTTCCTCTCTCTCCCCCTCGTCTCCCGCTCCCTATATTTATTGTATGTTTTATGGGTCCGTGCCTGTTCTCGTGTGAAATGTGTTAGCTCTTACGCGAGCCTTGACTGTATACAAATTTTTTTTTAAAGATTAAAAAAAAAAGCCTGTAATGGGGAAAGATGGAGTAGGGGCTGGAATTGAGAGCCACGGCGGTTTCAGCAAGGCTGTTTGTCAATCTGCCTTCGTGCAAAAGCCGCATCCATTGAGCTACCTTCCTTGGTGAACAAAGAGATGCAAAAATAGTATTCTGCTAAGAGTTGTCAGCAGTTACCATGAGGATTGAGAATGAGGAAAGACTGATCTCAGGTAACCCTGGGGTTTTACTTCGCTCTTTGAAGAATCGATAACACACCGACTTCAGACCACTTGAGAATAGTGAATATCGGTACCAGCTGGAGGGATTAGTTTTCAAGGTAGAGGTGACAAAAATAAATAAATAAACAACTTGCTTTCACTGTACACTTCCATGTACCAGGCATGATATATTGGATGAGACATGGGGCTGCAGATGGGTGAAGCCCATAGTAGATTTAATGTAGATATTAAAGTGATATCGATTTTGAGTAAAACGTTAATTGGACTTTAATTGGAGTAAAACGTTAAAGTAAAACGTTTGAGTAAAACATAGGGGCAATACCCCTAGCGCTCACCTGGTAGAATAAACAGTATACTGCACCGACTAAAGGTATTTAAAAACCAATTTCAATGGTTGCTAGAAGACAGGGCAGCATGTAGAATCATACTAACATAATCATAAGACTTAAAAAAACAAAACAATAAAATAGCTATTTTTGGGGGGCAACCCCCCCCCTCTTCCCCAACCCCTTATACCTCCTCAGGCGGCACTTTTTCTAATGCCTTGAACAAACATTGGTACATCACGGGTGATGAAGGTTGTGGTGAAGTTTCATCGAAATTGCGTGTGTAGTTTCTGAGAAGAAAGCAAATACCTATTTTGGGGGGCAACCCCACCGTAGAACCCCAAAGGGGCAGATTTTTTTTAATGCCGTGAACAAACATTGGTACATCACGGGTGATGAAGGTTGTGGTGAAGTTCCATCGAAATTGCGTGTGTAGTTTCTGAGAAGAAAGCAAATACCTATTTTGGGGGGCAACCCCACCGTAGAACCCCAAAGGGGCAGATTTTTTTTAATGCCGTGAACAAACATTGGTACATCACGGGTGATGAAGGTTGTGGTGAAGTTCCATCGAAATTGCGTGTGTAGTTTCTGAGAAGAAAGCAAATACATATTTTGGGGGGCAACCCCACCGTAGAACCCCAAAGGGGCAGATTTTTTTTAATGCCGTGAACAAACATTGGTACATCACGGGTGATGAAGGTTGTGGTGAAGTTCCATCGAAATTGCGTGTGTAGTTTCTGAGAAGAAAGCAAATACATATTTTGGGGGGCAACCCCACCGTAGAACCCCAAAGGGGCAGATTTTTTTAATGCCGTGAACAAACATTGGTACATCACGGGTGATGAAGGTTGTGGTGAAGTTTCATCGAAATTGTGTGTGTAGTTTCAGAGGAAAAAGCAAATACCTATTTTGCGGGGTCAAACCTGGACCCATTTTGACCCCCCCGGTAGATCCCCTTAGACCTAAAAAAAAAAAAATTATGCCATGAACAAATTTTAGTCACAACATAACAAATATAATTTGTGCCAAGTTTGGTCACAATCCCTTCAGTGGTTTTGGAGAAGAAGTTGCAAGTGTTTACGGACTGACGGATGACGTGCCATTGCATAAGCTCCCCTGAACTTCGTTCCAGGTGAGCTAAAAATGGGGTGAGAACTGACGGATGAAAGAAAATTGAGAGATCAAATGAAACAGGTGAAGACATAGTACATGTGCGATGGTTAAAACAGCATTCTCCCACGTCGAAAGGTGTCCCTCTGCCCTCCACAGCAAACGTGGTCACAGGTGCTCTTTCACAATCCGGCACATAATTACCAATTCTGAGCTGAATGCTCACCTCAATTCTTTCCTGCCTTTATTCTTTCTTCTGTGGAACAGACTACAGTTTCAATATGTTGTCTCATGGCCCTCCTTCAATCCTTCAACAGTGCTGTCCATTTTCACCTCGTACTTCTCTCACATCCACCCCACTCGAATTCTCACCAACCCCTCCCCTCCTCCTTTTTGCCACCAATTACCTCCACCACCAAAGGTGACCGGCGGTTATGTTTTCACCCCTGTCAGTTTGTTTGTCTATCTGTTAACAGGATATCTCAAAACGTTGCGAACGGATTCGGACAAACTGGGTGGACAGGTTGGGTGTGTGACAAGGAAGAAATGATTAGATTTTGGAGAAAATCCGAATCCGGATCAAGATCAGAGAATTTTAAAAGTGATTCTTCACCCTTGAGTGATGGGGCCAAAGACGATATGCAGTATAGCATACAAACAAACAACATGCATTTTAAGGCCATTTTCCCTGCAAGAGCGGGGGTTAGCCTTGCGGTCTCCATGACAATCTTCTCCATTTTGCCCTATTTTCTGCATCTCTCCTTGTTAACCCCCATGCCCGCATTTCGTCTTCCACCATCTTTAGCCAAGTCTTTCTCGGTCTTCCCCGTCCTCTACTTCCTTCTACATTCATTTCCATCACTCTTCTCAACCAGTCACTTTCATCCTTCCTCCACACATGACCAAACAATCTCAACCTGTTCCTCTTCACAGCATCAATCACAGGCTCTATTCCCATCATCTTTCGCAATTCATCATTTGTCTTCCTCTCTCTCAACGATACTCCGCACATCCACCGAACCATTCGCATTTCAACCCTTTCCAGCCTTCGTTGCTGCTCTACATTCATGACCCATGTCTCGCTCCCATAAATCATAACACTTCTCACACATGCAGCATACACCTTTCCCTTCAGCTTCAACGACACTCCCCTCTTCGTCAGCATGCCACTCAGTTCCCGAAACTTCTTCCATGCACATCTCACTCCAGCAACCGTTGCCGAGTCTGATCCACCTTCTCCATTCAGCATGTCTCCGAGGTAGCAAAATGTTTTCACACCTTCCAGCTTCACGCCGTCTCCAAGATCCAACTCAACATTTCCTCCATCTGCAACTCCCTCTGTGCAAATGAAATGAATGAATGATCGTTTTAAGGCCATTTTCCCCACTAGAACAGGGGTTAGCCTTGCGGGCCCCATGACAATCATGGTTCCCTGTTTGAGGCAATGTTTTTTATGGCCGGATGCCCTTCCTGACGCAAACCCTTGGTCGCCTCTTACGATGCACATTGATACGGTGTACCTATTCTAAATCGGGGTACACACCGTGATCATTCATCCCAGCAAGCTGGTACTCAATTTGCCGACCTCGGAAGGATGACAGGCCGAGTCAACCCCCCTGGCGTTAATTCAGCGATCGACCGGGATTCGAACCCAGGATCCTAGGATCCCAAGCCGGCACCCTAACCGCTAAGCCAACACCAGGCACACCTTACATTTGAATGTCGCTGCCACACTGGTTAATGACCCTCTCAGACCACTGCATTTTTGATGAACCAACTCAGCGCACATTGTACATTGAATGGAGTTCACTCCGATATCCTTCCTGCACACAGCACATGGCCACTTCCCAGTTCTTTCCACCTCACCACATGCTTTACCACTTGCCATCACCTTTGTCTTTCCGATATTCACCTTCAGACCTTTTGTCTCCATACATTCCTTCCACTTGTTCATCTTCTCCTTCAGTCCATCCATACTTTCCGCAATCAACACCAGATCATCTGCATACAACAACTCCCATGGTAAACCCTCCTTTACGTTCTGAGCCAGCACATCCATCACAGCTACAAATAGTAGTGGACTTAGTACCGACCCCTGATGCAATCCCACCTTCACCTCAAACTCACAACTGTTCCCGTCCTTCGTCCTTAGAGCTGTGCGCGCTCTTTTGTACACTGTCATCACTACACTGATCAACCATTCCTCCACTCCTAACTTCCTCAATGCCCATGTCAATACTTAACGTGGAACCCTATCGAATGCTTTCTCCCGATCAACAAACCCAAGAAACAACTTCTTCCTCCTCTCCATGTACTTCTCCTGCAACTGCCTCACAATAAAGAGCGCGTCTGTCGTTCCTCTTCCTGGCATAAATCCAAACTGCATTTCGTCGATCTTCACCTTCTTCCTTATCCTCCTCTCCAACACCCTTTCCAATACCTTCATTCCATGCTCCAATAACTTTATCGCTCGGTACGAGCCACACTCCAGAGGGTCACCTTTCCCCTTGTATAGAGGGACGAGGGTACCCAGTTCCCAATCCACTGGAATGTGGCCTTCTTTCACCACCAGATTACAGATCTGTCATTCTCTTCACACCCCAACTTCCTGCTGCCTTCAACATATCTCCCACAACTCCCGTCGGCCCTCCCGCTTTTCTACTCTTCATTGCTTTTATCGCTTCCTCAACTTCCTTCTCAGTTATCTTCTCTGCCGGTCCTAAAACTGGGTTACTCTCTATGTTGCCATCCCATTCACTCTCTGTATTCAACAGCATTTCCATATATCTTTTCCATCTTCCTTTAATTCCATCTGGGTCCACAACGATTTGTCCCACTTTATCCTTCAAGCAACTCACCCCCATCACATCACACCTCTCTTTCGCTATCTGCTTTGCAATCCTGAATACCGCTTTCTGACCCTCTTCCGAATCCAAGCGTTCTCCGAACATTTTCCTACATGCCTCCTGCGCCTTTGCTACCTCTTTCTTTGCAGCCTTCTTGGCTGCCTTATAACTTTCATGCTCTGCTTTTTCTGCTCCCGTACCCTTCGCCTTCTGCCACTCCTTGAACTTCTTCCTCTTCTCGTCAATCCTCTTTCCAACTTCATCATCCCACCACCATGTTTCCGAGTGCCTCGGTGGTCCTTTTGTCCATCCACATACCTCACCAACGGCTCCCAACAGACTATCTTTCATTGACATCCAACCACTTTCAAGCTCAACCACATCATCCTCTGCCCTACTCAGCCTCTCTTTTAATGCCTCCCTTACTGTCACCTCTTTCAAACTCCACACCTTCATTCTCGGTTGGTACTTCACCCACTGAGCTCTCCTCGCACCTTTCACCCTTATGTCGCAGACAACCAAGTGGTGCTGTGAAACAGCCTCCTCCCCCGGGATCACCTTTGTGTCCCGGAGGTGCCCCCTATCACGCCTACGCACCATAAGGTAGTCAACGGTTGTCGTCGACCCACATGACGTGTATGTAACAAGCTTATTATCCTCTTTCTGGAACTGAGTATTACAAATCAACTCCATCAGCAAACTCCAAAATCCTTTCACCGTTTCCATTTCTCACACCATATCCATAACCCCCATGAACTACCTCAAAACCATCCATACTCCTTCCCAAATGTCCATTTAGGTCTCCTCCTACCACAACAACTTCCTCTTCTTTCACGTTTTCCATCAGCTTCTCTATCGCACACCAGAACTTGTCCTTCTCTTCATCGCTCCGACCAACCTGCGGAGCATATCCCGAGATGACGTTCACCAAGAGCTTTCCAATCATCATTTTCACCATCATCAACCTATCACTCACTCTAGTCACACTCACCACACTGTCTACAAACTCCTCAGAAAACAGGACACCAACACCATTCACGCCCTCCGAGCACCCTTGCCACACAAACCTGTATTTCTGTCCCTGCCTACCCTTCACCATTCTCACACCACTTCCCTTCCATCTCGTCTCTTGCACACAACATATGTCCACTCTTCTTCTGATCAATACTTCCACCACTTCTCCTGATCTCCCTGTCATTGTCCCTACATTCCATGTCCCAAACCTCAGAAACCGATCTCCACTTCAGGCTGTACCCTGCCCATATGTAGTTGTAATTGTCATGGTTCTCTTTTTGAGGCAATGTTTTCATGGCCGGATGCCCTTCCTGACGCCAACCCTCTTAGTCGCCTCTTACGACACGCAGGGATACGGTGTACCTATTCTAAACCAGGGTACACACCGGGATATACGGTATAGCATGATATTTAAAAAAAAGTTGTGGACGAGTTGTGACAAAACTTGGCGGATGAGTTGGTTAAATGACAAGTCAATTCGATTTTGGTTCAGGTCAGGATCCAGATCCGGGCTATCAGTAGGATACAAAACGTAAACTGTTCAGCCTGGCAGAGGTATGCGCTCTACCAAGTGCCATTCTAATTTGCAATGTCTTTGTCTCCATGTTCTCCATCAATCCCCTGTCAGTGTGAGAAGCTGCTGTTCTTCATTCTTTAAGTTTCCAAGGGATAAGAGGAGTGTGGATCCATTAAGGAATAACACAGAATTGGTGTATGATGAGGGTAAGATGGCAGGACTATTAAATAGTTTTTTGCTTCTACATTTATTATTGGAGGTGGCACAGCAGATAAGCGGGGTACACCTTCCTGAATCTGATCACTACCCTTTGTGTCATCTACCTTATCTCCAAGCTTTGTATCATCTGCAAATTTGGAAAGCCTACTCTTCACCCCACTATCCAAAGCAATGATGTAAATTATGAATAATAATGGTTCCAGGACTGACCCCTGAGTACCCCACTCTTTGCTTCCCAACACAAAGCCAGTTTCCAATCCAGTTAGCTACCTGACTAGCCATTCCACAAGCGCTCACCTGAGCTACCTCCAATTATGTTGAATTTTATATACCTCCAATATATACCTCCTGCAATATATATGTGCATGGAAGAAGTTTGGGGAACGGAGTGGCGCGCTGACGAGGAGGGGAGTGTCATTGAAGCTGAAGGGAAAGGTGTATGCTGCATGTGTGAGAAGTGTTATGATTTATGGGAGCGAGACATGGGTAATGAACGTAGAGCAGCAACGAAGGTTGGAAATGCGAATGGTTCGATGGATGTGCGGAGTATCGCTGAGAGAGAGGAAGACAAATGATGAATTGCGAAAGATGATGGGAATAGAGCCTGTGATGGATGCTGTGAAGAGAAACAGGTTGAGATGGTTTGGTCATGTGTTGAGGAAGGATGAAAGTGACTGGTTGAGAAGAGTGATGGAAATGAATGGAGAAGGAAGTAGAGGATGGGGAAGACCGAGAAAGACTTGGCTAAAGATGGTCGAAGAAGAAATGCGGGCAAGGAGTTGTTTTTTTTTTTTTTGGATACAAGATCGAGGCTCGTGAAAGAGCTAACATTAATCACACAAAAAGTCAAACCGACACACAAAACACAAAAAACAAGGGGAGCGGCAGACAAGATGGGGAGAGAGGAGGAAGGACACAAACACAACATTTGAGAGCAGGGACATCGGGAGGACTTGGGGGGAGGTGGGAGAGGTATAAAACATATGAACACTGCAAGGACTCTGGGGTGAATTACCGGGGGTAGAAAAGATCAAGGTTTAGGATGGGGGAAGATAAGAGATGGTGGTGAACAGCTTTTTTAAAGACCTGGAGGGAGGAGTGGGATTGAAGGGAGTGGGGGAGTTTGTTCCAGAGGCGGGAGAAAAGGGGAATGAAAGAGTGAAGGTGAGCAGAGAGCCTAGATTTTGGCAGTTTAACCATAAGAGGGTTGCAGGCTGATCTTGTGCGACCTGAAGGAATATTGGGGGGGACAGAGCACAGAGAGCTGGGGGAGCAAGGCCGTAGAGGAGTCGGTAGAAGACAGAAAGACCACCAACCTGCCTGCGGTGAGTGAGTGAAAGGCCCTCGGAGTTGACTTCATCGCAGGAGATTCCAATGATTCTGAAAGCTTTGGCCTCAACAGCGTGAAGCCGAGCTAGGTGTGAGGCAGGAGCACCAGCCCAGAGGGGGGAACAGTATTCCATTGAGCTGCGGATGAAAGCCTTGTATGTGGTGAGGAGCTCAGGTGTGCCAAGGAAGGACTTCGCACGACGGAGGATGCCCAGTCGGCGACTGGCTTTGGAGGCCAGCTTGGAAATGTGGTTTTCCCAAGAAAGATCATTGCAGATAGTGAGACCCAAAAGCTTGAGCGACAGAACTTCTTGGAGAGGATTGTTGAGAAAGTAGATGGGAGGGTTTTCCAGTCGGTCCTTTTGGAGAGACATTGTAAGAGTGTGAGATTTGTCAGGATTGAAAGACATGTTCTACTTGTTTGACCAGTCTGTGATTTTGTCCAGGTCTGCAGAGAGTGAGGAAGCTGCAGACTGCCGATCTGAGGGATGAGGAATGGAGCGGCAGATAGTGGAGTCATCAGCAAAGAGATAGAGAGGATTTTCCAGCGAGTCGGAGAGATCATTGATGAAGACCAGAAATAGCACAGGGCCCAGAACACTACCTTGGGGAACTCCAGCCAGAACAGGAAGTGGAGATGAGAGAAATCCATTCAGGGCCACACTTTGCCTACGACCAGAGAGGAAGTCCGCAAGCCATGAGTGGAGATTTCCATGAATACCATAGGAGGAGAGTTTGGTGAGCAGAGCTGGGTGTCAGACCGAATCGAATGCACATGATGTGTCAAGGGAGACAGCTCTGATTTCCTGTTTGGCATTGAGGACCTCCATCCATTGTTGAGACAGCAGAAGCAACATGTCCAGAGTAGAATGACCTGGTCTGAATCCAAATTGATGATCAGAGATCAAGCCATTGGAGAAGAGGAAGGATTTGATATCCGAAGCAATGATGGATTCCATGACTTTGCTGATAATTGGAAGCAGGCTGATTGGTCTGTAGTTGCAAGGATCTGTTTTTGCACCTTTTTTGTACAAAGCGGTCATGTTTGCTGATTTCCAAGATGCTGGCAGATGACCTTGAGCAAAAGAGAGGGTGAAAAGAACAGAGAGAGGGTGAGATAGAGCGGCAGAGCAGGATTTTAGGACCCGTGGGCTGATGCCATCTGGTCCAGTTGCAGAATCAGAGTCGAGGTTTGATAAAAAAAAACTTCTCCACCTTGTCAGGAGAGAAGGACACAGAGTCCAGGAGCAGTTGGGTTCGACTGGGAAAGGTGGGAACAGAGAGAGATGGGTTTGGGATACAAGATTTTGAGGCAAACACAGAGTTGAGGCATTCGGCTTTGTCATGTGCGGTGTCAACTGTGTAGCCATTTGAGGTAAGGGAGGGGATGGAGGGGGAACAAACACCAGAAACGGATTTGACCAGACGCCACCATGAATTGGAGGAAGGAGACAGGTTTGAGAGTTCAATCTTGAGTGTGGAGAGATCGTGCTTCCTGGCACTCCTGAGGGTAGACACACACTTGTTTCGAGCTTTGTGGAAGGAACTGAGATTGCGTTCAGTTGGATTTGCCTTCCAAGAGGCAAAGGCAAGTTGTTTCAGGGGAACTGCCTCACCACAAGATTCAATGTACCATGGATGGGAGGAAGGGTAAGACAACTGAAGACGAGATGGGATAAATCTGTGCATGAGAGAGAGCAGTTTGCTTTGTTAGAATTCCCAGGAAGAATTGATTTCAGAGGCATTAGAGATGGGAGACCAGTCCAGATGATTGATGGCTGCTTGCAGACCGTGCCAGTCGGCCTGAGTGAAATGACAGACTCGTCGGCGCTGAGGAGGCTCTCTGAGAATGGCCAGTGAGATGTCCACTTTAACAAGCACATGATCAGAAGAACCGATTGGAGCAGAAGAAGAGCAGCAGACATTTGCAGGGAAGTTAGTCATAACCAAGTCCAGAAGAGAAGATACTCCATTGACTGAGATCCAGGTCGGGAAATTGACAGATTGTGTCAGTCCCAATGAGTCGCAGAAGTCCTTTGCTGAGGTGCCATGGCTGGTGAGAGATGAACCCACACCCAGCCAGCTGGCATGATGACAGTTGAAGTCGCCACATATGAGGAAGAGAGAGTTTGGATGAGTTGATAGAAGTTGGTCCATGTTGTCCGACAGCTAAATTTAAATGGAGTCATCACTGTTTGGAGGACGGTACAGAACACATATGAACAAAAGGTGGGAGCGGAGAGGAAGCCGTAGCCAGAGGTACTCCTGGGGGTGGGGTGGAGAGAGGGCAGTGCAGGGAGAGTGAGGAAGAGAGTTTTTGATAAAGATAGCCACCCCACCACCAGAACGAGGCTCAGGTCTATTGTACCGGAGGAGGGAGTAACCAGGAAGAGATATTAAGGAATCAGAGACATCTTGAAGGAGGAAAGTTTCTGTTAAGCAGATCAAGTCTGGATTGTCAGAAGCAACCTGAATGGAGAGATCAATCAGGTTTGAGCGAAGGCCCCGGATGTCTGAGGTCCATACCGTTAATGAGGAGAGAGGGGGGGGCATCGGGTGCAGGACAGGGGAGGGGAGGGGTAGCGTCAGATGAAGGGTGAGAGGGGGATGTAGGAAGATCAGTTGATAGTGTGTCAGAGATTACAGAAGAGTTACAAGAAAGGGTGAGGAGGATGAGGAGGATGAAAGGTTTGATGGTGATGGGATGAGGCACAGTGAGGGGTTGTTTGAGGGGGGGGGGGGGGGGAGGCAGAGGAAAGTAGAAGGTTGGGGGAGGTGGAGGTATGACATGGAAGGGAGACGAAGTGGGGAGGAGGCAGCTTTGAGAAGGAGGTGGGAGGAGGGAGAATTTGGGAGGGATGGTTGGGGGGGAGATTTGAAGGGGAGGGGTTGGGGGAGAGTTTTGAATGGGAGGGGCAAGGGGGGAGTTTAGGAGGGGAAGGGCAAGGGGGGAGTTTAGGAGGGGAGGGGCAAGGGGGGAGTTTAGGAGGGGAGGGGCAAGGGGGGAGTTTAGGAGGGGAGGGGCAAGGGGGGAGATTTGGAGGGGAGGGGCAAGGGGGGACATTTGGAGGGGAGGGGCAAGGGGGGAGTTTAGGAGGGGAGGGGCAAGGGGGGAGTTTAGGAGGGGAGGGGCAAGGGGGGAGTTTAGGAGGGGAGGGGCAAGTGGGGAGATTTGGAGGGGAGGGGCAAGGGGGGAGTTTAGAAAGTGGATGATTCATGGGGGGGGGGGGGGAAAAACCCTTTAGAGGCCATTTTTCCCCGTAAGCGGGGGTTGGCCTTTTTCGGGAACCGTGGTTGTTGTTGTTTTTTTTGGTCCCCTTTTTGAAGCAATGTTTTACGGCCGGATGCCCTTCCTCCCGCCAACCCTTTTTGTCGCCTTTTTACGACAAACAGGGAATTACCAGTGAACTGGTACTCAAATTAGCCGACCTCGGAAGGATGACAGGCTGAGTCAACCCCCCTGGCGTTAATTCAGCGATCGACTGAGATTCGAACCCAGGATCCTACGATCCTAAGCTGGCACCCTAGCCGCTAGCCCAACACCAGGGCTAATCATGTCATGGGGACCGATTCATGAAAGATGAACATATATAACAAATTGGGTTTGTTGTGATTTTCAAGTTAGCGGTTCGTTTAAGAACGATGGAGGAGGGATGGAATGAATCAGAATTTAGAGCATGGAGTGATTTGGAATCATAAGAGATTGAATATTTTTTTGAAATGGAATGAGTTGAAGAGGACATTGAAAGGAGCCTTTTAAATAAGAAGAAAAACAGCGTGTTGTAATAAAGCACTAAATAAAACACTGAAGGGGAAAGTTTAAACATATTTAAACAGAACTGTGAAGAACAATCTTATATTCACAAAAATACCAATGGGGAGAGGAAGCCTAGAGCGATGACCACGAGTCACTTGAACAGGGCAAAAGGTGGAAGGCAAGGGGAAAAATCAATCAACTATTTAACAAGTTAACAAGGGGAGATGCAGAAAATAGGGCAAAATGGAGAAGATTGTCATGGGGACCGCAAGGCTAACCCCCGCTCTAGCAGGGAAAATGGTCTTAAAATGCATGTTGTTGTTGTTGTATATACCTCCAATTATGTTGAAATTATTCAATTGGTTATGTTCCTTAATTAATGTCTCCAGTACCTTCCCCACAAATGAGGTCAAACCAACAGGTCTATAGTTCCACAATTCTTCTGTGGATCCTTTATTAAGTACCGGTGTTACATTTGCAACTCGCCAATCCTCTGGTACCTGTCCCGACTCCAATGAGCTATTAAAGATATCCGCGAACACCACACTTACCTGCTCAGCCACCTCCAACAATATGCTAGGATGCATATCATCCGGTCCTGTAGCTTGATCATCCCTTCATTCTTCGAGCTGCATCCTCGCCTCATCTACTCCTCCATGGATCTCTTCTATAAGCCCTTGCTCACCGCCAAGATAGTGGAAAGACGTCGAGCTGAGAGATGCAAGTAGTGGGGTACCTCAGGGATCAGTACCGGGGACCATTATTAGTTCCCTACCGGTTTCACCGGAGGTGACTACAGGTTTTCTCTCCGTCCATCTGTCCCACCAGTGGTTTTTCAGACTTCTCCCACCTTACCCTTTAACATATTGAACTGAAATTTGGTACATGGCTTTATTACCCTGTGCCCGCGAAGCGAAAATCAGGGTTAGGCATTCGGTTGCGTACGTGTGCCGTACGTGCGTCTGCATTTTTAAAATTCATTTTTTCCGCAACCGTTGGTCCGATTGACATGTAATTTTACCGTAGGAGTGCCTCTACCTGTAGATTTTTTTGCTGATAATTATGACGTCATAGGTCACGTGGTACAGACGCCATCTTGGGAAAAAGGTTACACCTCTATATCTCCCAAACCGCTAAATGGAAAAAATTGAAACATGGCCCATTGTCAAGTACACCCCATGGGGAATAAGATATGTTAATGATGATGTCATAGGTGCCTCCATTATGACGTCATAATTCGACAAGTACAACGCTTGATCTGATCAGTATGAAAAAAAAAATCCTGTGCAACTGTTAGTCTGATGAAGACGAATTTTTCAAAATATGTGCGGTTCCTCCAGTATAATTTTTAAATGATAATTATAATGCCATAGGTCATGTGGTACAGATGCTATCTTCGAAAAAAAATCGCAAAAAGTTGCACCGCTATATCTCTGAAACCGCTCCATGGAAAAAATTGAAACATGGCTCATTGTCAAGTACTCCCATTGGGGACTAAGATATATTAATGATGATGTCATCGGTGCCTTTGTTATGTCATAATTCGACATGTACAACACTTATCCGATCATTGTGAATTTTTTTTCTCAGCAAGTGTTGGTCTGATGTGCACGAAATTTTCACCATCGGAGCAACTCCTCCTGTCGAATATTTTAATGCCAATCATGACGTCATAGGTCATGTGTTACAGGCGCCATCATGGAAAAACCGAAAAACGTTGCACCTCTATATCTCCAAAACCGCTCTATGGAAAAAATGTAAACATGGCTCATTGTAAATAACTCCATATGGGGAATAGGTGTTGTTAACGATGGTCATTGGTGCCATAATTATGACGTCATAATTCGACAGGGACAAAGTTTAGTCTGATCAGTTTGAAATGTATTGAGCGTGATCTATGCAACAATTATATTAGAGAATATAAATTTATGATGTCATCGCTCACATGGTCTGGCAGCCATATTGGATAAAAGAAAAAAAATGTTCAAAAACAGAAGAGTTGGCTCGCAACAAGTTGACTGCGCAGGGTAAGTATTCTATGAATACCATCTAGTTATGATAAGTAACAAAACAAGTTTGAGTTTCAGGGCGTTTCATCAATTTCTCACAGTTATGCCCATTGTGGACTTGGAAATATCACATCGGTTGGGGACATGTATTGCAAAGCAATTCTCGCTCTTGTTATTCATATTTTACATAAATGATTTGGACAGTGGAGTTAAGAGTCGACTTTCTAAATCTGCAAATGACAAATCCTGCAGGTAAGGTAGATCTCCGAGATGGGGGTGTCACCAGATCCAGGAAAGCATTGATATTTGTAGAGATTGAGCAAATTGAAGATTGGCAGATTGTAGTTTAACCTAAACAAATGTAAGGTGCTGGGATGGGTACAAAAAATGAAAATAGGAATTACATGATGCATGGGGTCGGTCGTCTTGGAGGTGCCACACAGGGAAGGTTCTAGGGATGGTAATGGATTTGGGGGTTAAGCAGACAGCACAGTACCAGGCAGCTAAACGTAAAGCTAACAGGGTTTTGGGTTGTATTCGTAGAGGGATAAATTGGAAATCAAGTTGTATTAACACTGCATAGGAATTTTGTGAGGCCTCATATAATATTGTGTATAGTTTTGGTCACCACATCTGAAGAGGGATATAGCTGCCATAGAGAGGGTACAGACAGTATCGAGCTACTAAATTAATTCCAGGGCTGGCTAGACTAAGTTATGAGGAACTTTTGAAGGATACAGGATCTTACATGGGAAAGGAGGCTATTGTGAGGGAATCTTATTGAGATGTTTAAGACAATGAAGGATGGGGAAAAAAAAGGTACATTGGAGTTTTTCTGCAGAGTGGACAGTGACAGGACCAGGGGCTATTGCTTGAGGGTAAATATGAGATGAGAGTTAGGACAGTTTTAAGGCACGAGTACCCTTATCACTATAGCTTAATACAAAAGTCCCCAAATAACAATCACTGTGCAGTGTGCATAAGTAATTACAACACCTCCATATATAATTATTGTGATTATCACAAATTGTAAGGATTCACTGAACAACCCACTGCCAATATTAAACTAAAAAGGCCCTCGGTAGAGTGCATACCTCCGCTAGGCTGAACAGTTTACGTTCTGGATCACACTAATAGGTCAGATCTGGATCTGAACCAAAATCGAATCGGCTTCTACTCATCACCTAAGTAACTCATCCACCAAGTTTTGTCATAACTGGTCCACAACTTTTTTTAATATCGTGCTGTATGCCGTTTTGGCCCTATCTCTCAATGGTGAAGAATCACTTAAAAAAAAAAATTAAAAAAAATCTCGTATCCGTAATCAGATCTTCACCAAAAGCTAAATCGATTCATCCTTGTCACACACCCAATATGTACACCAAGCTTCGTCGGAATCAGTCCACAACTATGAGATATTGTGTAATATATCGTTTTCAGCCCGACCACTCAATATTGAAAAATCACAAAATTCTCGGATCCGGATTTTCACCAAAAATCGAATAAATTCGTCCTCGTCACCACCCAACCTGTCCACCAAGCTTCATCCGAATCCATCCACAACTTCTTGAGATATCATGCTATATATTGTTGTTGGCCCGATCTCTCAATGGTGAAGAATCACTTAAAAAATTATCGGATCCGGATCCAGATCTTCACCAAAATCTAATCATGTCGACCTTGTCATACACCCAACCGGTCCACCAATTTTCTTCTGAATCCATCCACAACTTTGAGATATCCTGCTCACAAACAAACAGACAGACAGGGGTGAAAACATAACCGAAGTTGGCGGAGGTGAATACTCTCCCAAAGCTTTACTCCGAAATTAAATCCCCCTCTTCTTCCAGAATTGTCAGCTTGTGCCCATCCAAATTCACCTTTCAAGGTCATTGCAGTTCATCATCTTCTTATTTAGTCTCAAAAATGATTATATATTGGAGCATTCGGCTTTTCAACCTTTCCTACTGTTTTCCTTTCAAGAAGCCAGCCAGCGTACCCAAATGTTCAGCACAACTTATGAACCTTACATCTGCTGTGGGTGAGCTCTTTAATGAGACTATCAATCTGTATAAAGACAATAAATAAAACGAGATGGTATCCATAGAATACTTACCCCACGCAGTCAACTTGTTGCGAGCCAACTCTTTTGTTTTTGAACATTTTTTTCTTTGATCCAATATGGCTGCCAGACCACGTGAGTGATGACATCATAAATTTATATTCTCTAATATAATTGTTGCATAGATCACGCTCAATACATTTCAAACTGATCAGACTAAGTATTGTCCCTTTCGAATTATGACGTCATAATTATGGCACCAATGACGTCATCGTTAACAACACCTATTCCCCATGTGGAGTTCTTTACAATGAGCCATGTTTCTATTTTTTCCATGCAGAGGTTTTGGAGATAGAGGTGCAACATTTTTCGGCTTTTCCAAGATGGCGCCTGTACCACATGACCTATGACGTCATGATTATCATTAAAATATTCTACAGGAGGATGCGCTCCTATGGTGAAAATTTCATGTCAATCGGACCAACGGTTGCCGAGAAAATGAATTTATAAAATGCAGCCACGTATGGCACACGTACGTACATAACTGAATGTTTAACCACGCTTTTCGCTTCGCGCGCGCAGGGTAACGAGAACTGCCACTTTATAACTGCTGGCAGTGATGACCGGTTTCCTCCACCTTCCCGCTTTCGACGAATCGAAATAAATATATACAATAGAAATATAATATAAATACTTTTGAAATAAATCGAATGCTAATTTCATACACAAACACACAAACACACACACACACACACACAAACACACACACACACACACACACACACACACACACACACACACACACACACACACACACACACACACACACACACACACACACACACACACTTGGGGGTTCTTCATATAAAATGAGTGTCATATTTGTCAAATATAGTCGGAATTTTGCTAAATTTGTTTTGGTCGAGTGTGAGTATACCCTGGCGACGACCAAATCCGAAAGCCAAATTTAATTCCGAGTTGAAATGAGCCCGTACAGGCCGCCTGCATGAATTGCACCAAGTGTACAGCATTATATAATTCCCCCTCGCGACCTGAGATAACATGACCAAATTATATCCGATTTGACCCGGGTTTGTGGTGGTCAGGTGTTAACACCCTTGAGCCACTACCAAATCCAAAACCAAATTCAAATCCGAGCTGAAACAAGCCCGTACGGCCAGCCTGCATGAATTGCGCCAAGAGAAAATTAAGGGGCGATTTCTTTAGGCTGATTTTGCTGATTTTGCTGATTTCTCAGCAAAGGCACGATTTCTTTATTCGACGATAACTTAAAAACTATAAATCCCACAAACTTCCAACTTACCTTATTTTTCTCCTCGTGTTCTTATCTCTCGAAATTACCACGGGTATGCGAAGCTGCGACGCAGGAAACCAATCAGTTACATGGCCTCAGAAAAAAAAAAAGGTGTTGCGTTTCTTCTTCTTTCAACAATAACGAATTCTCGCTTCCAGACCATACAACCAATCATGTTGAAATTTTAAACACTTATTCCCCTTGATTAGAGCTACATTACATTAAAGTTTCAAGTCGATCAATGCAGCGGTTCAAGACATAGAAGCTTTTTTAGATTTTCGTTCAATTATTGCAGCCAAAGGGGACCGAAAAACAACAACAACCACGGTTCCCGAAAAAGGCCAACCCCCGTTTGCGGGGAAAAATGGCCTCTAAAGGTGGTTTAGTTATTGCAGCCAAAGCATGTGACTTACGGAAACTTCCCAAGTAACGTTTTAACTTCCCCACATGGGAAGCGTTTGTGTAAAGTTTGCACTCGATATCTTCAGAAATTAGGGAAGAGATAAGATTTAAAGTTTATGCTTAAAAACGTCATAACTCCTAAACGATGTGACGTACGACGTCATCATGTGGAAACTATTTGTTCGTCATGGGCATGCGATTCTGCAGGCAAAGTTTGGGCTCGATAGGTTCAGCCGTTGCGTATAAAAACGGGTTTTAGCATTTTTCAAGAAAAACAATAAGGCGGCCGAACAATGTGACGTATGACGTCGAAATTTTTTGCATTCTGAATTTTTTTCACGAAGGTCATGAAAAAAAATCATATTCGTGGCATCAAGGGGTCTATTTGTCGAATTTTAACTTCGTAAAGTTAGCACTTTTAATATTCTAAATAAACATGTTTTTTGGTCCCATTGAAGAGTTCTTTAGAATGAGCCATGACTCAATTTTTTCCATTGAGCCGTTTCGGAGATTATAGAGGAGCAAAGTTGAAGGTGTTTTCCAAGATGGTGCCCATACCACATGACCTATGACGTCATTATTAGCAGTAAAAATTCTACATGTCTAGCCAATCAATCACTTGGTAAAAATTTTGTGTCAATCGGACCAACGGTTGCTGAGAACATTAGGGGAGGGGGGAGGGGGGGTATGGGGGGAGGAATTCAATGATGCACAGTTCAGAATTGCAACACCATGTTATCACCAAAATTATGTTTGCGACGTTATACATTGCCAAAGTTACACTGCCTTAATGGCAGATCAAACTGTCAGGTAACTTGTGGGAAGTAATGACGATTCCAATATAATTCTCCAATTCGTGCAGAAAGAGTTACATCGCCCCCTGGAGGTAATAAACTACTTTTACAGGATAAGGTAAGCGCACACTCTTAACCAATGATCTTTTAACGAGATGAAAATACTGATGTCAAAATGTATTAAATTATTTTTTAAATCTCGGTGGTTACCCATTTCAGAAGGTTAAAGTCGTTTTTATCAATTGGCAGTGTCTATCACAAGTTTTGGCAAAATGTCCACACATCATCCCTTTCATGTACATACCATGGAGATGGCCACACTTTGTTGCAGATGTTACAGGTGCAGTCCGTTACATTAATCTGTGTTGCTAATGCAGGTTTAAAAGGTGGAAATGGGTGACAACCTTTTGTGTTATTCAGTAAGTTGCCAACAATTTTTCAGGCAGCCAACCAGCATACCCAAGGTGGTGATTCTTACAAATGAGGGAAGATTACTGGGCTCTGGGAGAACATTCTATCGATTTAAAAACAACAATCGAGAACAGCGAGTCAATGTGAGAACCACCTGACCGCAGTGTGAAAAAAAAAGACAGATAACTGAAGTTTCAGGACTGTCCACAAATCGTAGTCTTCTTTAACAACCACAATTATTCCCACATTATTGCGGGGTTGGCTGGGGAAAGCTTGGCCCAAGTCTTTCACGAATCGGCTGGCCAGGCCTGACATGCAACTCAGGTTTAGGCAGGAATTTGGAAGTGGCCATGGTGCCAGCGATAGCACGCATACTCTTCGCAAAGGAACCGTGGGATCTTTAACGTCAACCAATTAATTCAGCGAGACGAGATGCTCTTTTAACGTCCATTTTATTATTACCCACGCAATTTTATTACCCACGTGACCCGCTACGTCATCTCGAGGATAGTTTTGCTGTGGGCAGTGTTTATAATAATTTTGACTATCAGAGGATTCTTGGTCAGACAATCTTGCCTATGATTACGCCACACAGATGACATCATGACCATTACTATTTTAATGGGCAGTACCCTGACAAGTTCACTTTTTTTTAACTGTAACAGCTGAAAAAATTATTAGAATTAAAAACCACGTTCAGTTCTTTGTTTATTGATTTTAGCGCTTTAAAAGTTTATTGCTTTTAACCAAAATGAGTACATCAAAAACAATTCCGTGTCTGTGGACCTATATGGCAACGCGTCGAAAAGAGACAACACCAGCTTGTGTTGGACAACTTTATTTTGGATCAAGCCCTGGTGTCATGGTCTGAAAAACCATCTCAATGCATCTAAATTCACCCTGCTGGTACAAGTTCTTCTTGCAACCCCACACAAGATGGTATATTCCAGGTGAATAATGCTCGCACATATGGTGTAAACATCCCGCTCGAAGAAAACGTACAGACGCTTCAGAACCTTTCGCTGAAAACTCTTTTTATCTTTCAGAAATGAGTGAGACTACCTCTGCAGCCAAACCCTGTTGCTTTTGTATTTACATCCGCCACCAAAAGTGGATGGAGGTTATCTTTTCACGCCCGTCTTTTTGCTTGTTTGTTTGTCTGTGAGCAGGATATCTCAAAATTTTTGGACAGATTCGGATGAAATTTAGTGGAGAGGTTGGGTGTATGTCAAGGACGAAAAGATTAGATTTTGGTGAAGATCTGGATCTGGATATTAGAGTTTTTAAAGTGATTCTTCACCATCGAGAGATAGGGACAAAAGCGATATAGTATGTAAAGCACAATGTCTGAAAATGTTGTGGATGGATTCAGACGATACGTGGTGGGCAAGATAGGTGTGCGTCAAGGACTACTTCTTTCAATTTTGGTGAAGATCCCTTCCCTAGCGAGCAGCTGCTGTTTATCTTACACGCACCACGATGACAACAAAGATGGCACCAATGGCAGTGAAGAAAAGAAACTATTCAATTCCACAGTGATTTGCATATGCTGAGGGATCCTTTGAATATAATAGTGGTAGGGGCATGCTGGATGACGTGGTAGTAGGGCGATGGCTTTGGATGTGGAATGAAAAGGAGAGGGGGGGGGGGGAGTTTGAAGGGGATGGTGCGAAGTTGGAGTTGGGAGGACAAGGACGAGGGGGAGAGGATTGAGATGGAGGAACAAACGGGTGATTTCAGATGAGAGAAGTTTCCCATGGAAGTTACGGGGGTTGAACGGCAAAACGGCAGTATTGTGAGGACTGAGGAGTTACCGATACTGTTTGGAAGCTAAAGGGAGAGGGGCCAGCGATGGATGGTTAGCTGAAGTTAAAAAAATTGTCAACAGATTGATAGATAGATGGAGGGATTTAAGGGCGATTGAAAGATGTATTGTTCAACTAAAAGTATTCCCTCCCACATGGGGTTTTTCTTCCCCATGATGAGAATGGTAATTTTACCCCCGACTTCAACTCGTATTAAAAATGTATTTGCTTTAACTTTTAAATCTTCTATCTATTCTAATCTTCTATTTAAATCTTCTAATCTTCTATTTAAAAAGCTATCTTCTACCGACTCCTCTCCGGCCTTGCTCCACCAGCTCTCTCTGTGCTCTGTCCCCCAAATATTCCTACAGGTCGCACAAGATCTGCCAGCAACCCTCTTATGGTTAAACTGCCAAAATCTAGGCTCTCTGCTCACCTTCACTCTTTCATTCCTCTTTTCTCCCACCTCTGGAACAAACTCCCCCACTCCCTTCAATCCCACTCCTCCCTCCAGGTCTTTAAAACAGCTGTTCACCACCATCTCTTATCTTCCCCCATCCAAAACCTTGATCTTATCTACCCCCGCTAATTCACCCCAGATACATTCTTTCGAAATTCCAACTTATTTCCTGGAAGTCCTTGCAGTGTCCATATGTTTTATACCTCTCCCACCTCCCCCCAAGCCCTCTCCCTCCCACAGTTCTCTCGATGTCCCTGCTCTCAAACGTTGTGTTTGTGTCCTTCCCCTTCTCTCCCCATCTTGTCAACCACTCCCCTTCTTTTGTGCTTTAAGTGTCTGTTTGTGTCGGTTTGACTTTGTGTGATTAATGGTAGCTCTTTCACGAGCCTCGATCTTGTATACAAAAAAAAAATAAAAAAATCAAGATCAGAATTTGGTAATCAGCACAGGCAGGTATCGCTATCACCGTCCCGGAATCGCCATCACGGATCATCGTACCGGTATCGCTGACGTGGATCGCCATACCAGTATAGCTTACGTGGATCGCCATACCAGTATCGCCATTGCGGATCGCCGTCCCGGTATCGCTGTCGTGGATCGCCATACCGGCATCTCTATAGCAGATTGTCGTACCGACATCTCTATAGCAGATTGTCGTACCGACAGCTATCGCGGATCGCCATTCCAGTATCGTGGATCGCCATACCGGTACCGCTGTCGTGGATCACCATCGCGGATTGCCATACCGGTATCGCCATAGCAGATTGTCGTACCGACATCGCTATCGCAGATCGCCATACCGGTACCACTGTCGCGGATCACCGTACCAGTATCGCTATCATGGATTGCCGTACCGGTATCGCTGCCATGGATCACCGTACCGGTATCGCTGTCATGGATCACCGTACCGGTATCGCTAACGCGGTTCGCCATACCAGTATCGCTATCGCGGATCGCCATACCGGTATCGCTATTGCGGATCGCCATACCAGTATCCATATCGTGGATCGCTGCACCAGTATCGCTATCGCGGATCGCCATACCAGTATCGCCATTGCGGAGCGCCATACCAGTATCGCCATCGCGGATCGCCAAACCGGTATCCCTATCGTGGATCGCCGCACCGGTATCATTGTCGTGGTTCGCCGTACCGGTATCGCTATCGCGGATCTCCATGCCAGTATCGCTATTGCGAATCGCCGTACCGGTATCGCTGTTGCAGATCGCCATACCGGTATTGCTGTCGTGGATCACCATAACGGTATCGCTATCGTGGATCGCCATACCAGTATCGCTATCGCGGATCGCCATACCAGTATCGCTATCGCAGATTGCCGTACCTGTATCGCTGTCGTGGATCGCCATTCGAGTATCGCTATCGTGGATCACCGTACTGCTATTGCTATCACGGATCGCCATACCAGTAATCAGCACAGATGAAGTCCAGAGATGAAATAGTGTGTATGTAAACAGTTGTAAGGAAAACTCTCATTCTATGGCACTGTGTCCCCATCTCTCCTCCCAAACCCTCTCCCTCTGATCTCCCCTCTCCACCCACATATAACTCTCCGGGCGGTATTCATAAATGTATTTAATTTTTGCACACGTTTATCAAATAAATGCGATACGCTCCACAAATTCTTAACCTGAACCAAATTCCAAAATTTAAACTGCAGAATTGAGCTTAACAGCAGTTCCGACTACTAGAAAAGTGTTCATTTGCTAAAACCGCGTCTCCGTGCATCTCCGGGCAGTGTTTAGTATGACCAATGTTTTATTATGTTCCACTATTCCAGGTGTAGCCGAGTGCATCAAAGCTTTTAAAATCATGTATGAGTTGTGCGGTATTTAAGGGTTGCAAACACCGATATTTTTGCGAATACAGTCGAACACCACTATTCGCGGTTCTGCTATTCACGGTATTCATGCGTATTCGCGGTAGATAAAATGTGACCTGTTTCTCTATTCAAGGAAAAGTGTCCCGTGAAATTGCGGGTTTTTTTTTCTTATTCGCGGCCATGTTCCGCAAATTCGCGGTTTTCCAATGGTGCAAAAGAATAATTCACGAGCCGCTAGCTTGACACACATATAAAACCCATCTTTCACCAGCCATGCATAAAGCAGCTGTACATACGAAAAAAAAACATCTTCTACGAGCCGCAAGCATGACCTGCTTATACATTCACTGCTGTGTGCTTTGCGTTTTCATGACTTTCGCGGCCACAAATGTTAGCCGCACTATAATCGAGCTTCGCGGGATGTTCCACCAGCTGCATAACACATCATCCCCGCGAGTTACTGTACAGATTTGAAAACCCTCCACAGTATTTATAAGTGCAATTAGCTGTCTCCCTTTTACCCAATGAAACTGGCACAGCATGCATTCAAGGATTTTCATCGACATTCGTGGGGTTTGCCTCGCCATTTCTGGGATCATCGCCAACATTCGCGGGATTTGCCTCGCTATTTCCAGGATTATCGCCGACATTCGCAGGATTTGCCTCGCCATTTGCGGGATTATCACCGACATTCGTGGGATTTGTCTCGTCATTTCCATGACTTTCATCGACCTTTGCGGATTATCGTCAACATTCTCGGGATTTACCTCACCATTCGCGGTTTGATCCTCTCTATTCGCGGATTTTCGTGACTCGGGAACTTATCCCCCCTTTTTCCATTGAAACAATGCCCCGCCATTCGCAATTTCAATATTTGTGGCATTTTCCAGGAATGTATCCCCCGCGAATAGCGGGGTCCGAGGTATACCAATTTGATTTTTCATATCAATTTTTTTTCGATATAAAAATGATACCGGTTATCGCCGAACCGTGCTAATTTACACAAGTATTCAGCACCCTGAGTCAATACTTCGTATAAATGTCTATGTCAGCGACTACAGCTTTGACCTTTCTTGGACATGTCTATATCAGCTTTGCACATCTGTATTTGGTGGGTTTCTCCCATTCTTCTTTGCAGATTTGATCAAGCTCTGTCAAGTTGGATGGGGAGCCTCAATCGTCAAGTCTTTCTCAATTCTCAATCGTCAAGTCACAATCGTTCTCAATCGTCAAGTCACAGATTCTCAATGATATTCATGTCCACGCTTTGGCTGGGCTACTCAAGGACTTTCACATTCTTGTTCCAAAGCCATTCCAGTGTTGCTTTGGCTGTATGCTCAGTGTCATTGTCCTGTTGGAACGTAAATCTTTGCCGCAGTTTAAGGTATTTTGTACTCTGAAGCAGGTTCTCCTCAAGAACGTCTTCATTTGGCTCCATTCATTATTCCCTCTAGCCTTAAAAGTTTCCCAGTCCTTTCTGCTGAAAAGCATCCCTATAGCATGATGATCCCAATACCATGCCTCGTGGTAGAGATGGTGTTAGATAGGTGATGAGCTGTGCTCAGTTTCCGCCAGACGTAACGCTTTGCATTCAGGCCAAATAGTTCCATATTTGTCTCGCCAGACCACAGAATCTTTTGCCTCATGCTCTCAGTCTTTCTCATGCCTTTTTGCAAACTCCAGGCGTGCTGTCATGCGCTTTTTTCTCAGGAATGGCTTTCATCTGGCCACTCCCCCATAAAGCCTATATTTCTGAAGTGCCACAGAGACTGTTGTCCTTCCAGTAGGTTATCCCATCTCAACCAAGGAACTCTGCAGTTCTTTCAGAGTGGTCATTTGGTTGTTGGTCAACTCCTTGACCAAGGTCCTTTTTGCATGGTTGCTCAGTTTGGTCGGATGGGCCAGCCCTAGGAAGAGTCTGGGTAGTTCCAAATTATTTCCCTTTCCTGATGAAGGAGCTCACTGTGCTCTTAGGAACTTTCAACACTATAAATTGTTTTATACCCTTCCCCAGCTCTATACCGCCTCACAGTCCTATCTCGGAGTTCTTTGGACAGTTTCTTGGACTCCATGATAGAGTTTCTACTCTGACATGCACTATCAACTGTGGGACCTCCACGTATAGGAAAGTGTTTTTTTTCTAAATGAAGTCCAATCAATTGAATTGGCCACAGGTGGAATCCAATCAAGTTGTAGAGACATCTCAAGGATGATCGAAGGAAAATGGTTACACCTGAGCTTCATTTGGAGTGGCATAGCAAAGGGATTGAATACTTATTGACTCAAAACATTTGTTTTTCATTTTAAATTATTTTGTAAAAAAAATTCGAAACAAGAAATTCCACTGACATTATGGCGTATTTTTTTTTTGTATACAAGATCGAGGCTCGTGCAAGAGCTAATATTAATCACACAAAAAGTCAAACCGACACACAAAACACAAAATAAGGGGAGCGGTAGATAAGATGGGGAGAGAAGGGGAAGCACGCAAACACAACATTTGAGAGCAGGGACATCGGAAGATCTGTGGGAGGGAGAGGGCTTGGGGAGAGGACGAGTGGGAAGGGTGCGGGGGGGATGGGAGGAGTATAAAACACAAGCACACTGCAAGGACTTCCAGGAAAGAAGTTGGTATATTAAAAAAAGTGGATTTGGGGTGAAATTAGCGGGGGTAGAAAAGATCAAGGTTTTGGGTAGGGGAAGATAAGAGATGGTGGTGAACAGCTGTTTTAAAGACCTGGATGGAGGAGTGGGATTGAAGAGAGTGAGGGAGTTTGTTCCAGAGGTGGGAGAAAAGAGGAATGAAGGAGTGAAGGTGAGCAGAGAGTCTTGATTTTCGCAGTTTAACCATAAGAGGGTTGCAGGCAGATCTTGTGCGAACTGTAGGAATATTTGGGGGACAGAGCCCAGAGAGCTGGGGGAGCAAGGCCGGAAAGGAGTCGGTAGAAGACGGAAAGACCACCAACCTGAATGCAGTGAGTAAGTGAAAGGCCCTCTGAGTTAGCTTCATCGCGGGAGATTTCAATGAAACTTTGAATCCTCGGAGTTAGCTTCATCGCAGGAGATTCCAATGTATTATGTATAGATCAGAGACAAAAAATCTAAATTAAACCATTTTTCATTTAGGCTGTAACACAACAAAATGTGAAAAAAGTCAAAGGGTGTGAATACTTTCTGAAGGTGCTGTGTATCTATAATATTATGGAATTCAAGGTCCCAGGCTTTGAGCAGTGAATGAGTCGTATTCATGCAGTAAAATATTGTCTGTTTTCTTTTTTAAATCTTAATCTATTTTTTAAATTCATCTGTATTTATTTTTTTAATCTTAACCTAAATTTCGATGTAAAATTATTGTACACATATTAAACCCCAATCCCCACAACTTGCAATCAACCTCAAAAGCTTCCTACTTGAAAGCTTCTTCCTTCCCCCATCCCTCCCACACATGTAAAATACAAACTCATTCCCTCCCCTGACTCTGTCCTCCCAATCCTTATTCCTCAAACATCTTCCATTTATTTTACAACCCTAAACCACTTGCAAGTTTGCATACAAAAAGACTGGATGATTGATAAATTGTGAGATAACTCTTGAATATAAATAGGGCTGGTCCCTTGTAAACGAACAAAAAAAAACCCCCAAAAAACCGAAAGGAACCAAAACCTGTTCGTTATCTTTACGAATTGTCTCTAAATCCTTGGATAATATTACATTATTACATAGCCATTATATAACCACATAGCCATTAATGGTTGTAAATCATGACTCAGCACAACAGCAGGATATAGGCCACTGGGGCAGTTTACACAACTCCAATACCAATAGGTCCTCTCAACGTATGACAATTAGTCCAGGGGCCAATACAGATTTTGGTACCCCCCCCCCCCCCCCCCAAGGTCAGCAAACAATTTTGGTATTTTTGTCTTTCTACATGTCTCTAGTTTCTATTTTGGTATGATAACCCTGCCTATCTAGTAGCTTAATGATCGTTTTCACTCTGTAAACAAACCCACCGGCATATAATCTGGAAGTTGAATTTTAGGAGAGAGGGGTAGCATTTTTGCTTATAACTTCAGATCTACTGAACATACTTTAACCAATCATAATTCATTGTGAAGCTACATCATATATCTACACAACTGTATTATATTTTCATCTTTAGTTTTCAGGTGACTTCCTCAGAGGTCAAAAGGTCATGTTTCAATTGCAAAATCGAAAATCAAGAGTGTTTTTCTTTTCAACTGATCTGATTACTATTTCGTGATATGTTGATGCTGAAATTATTTCATAATGTATAGATAAGACATTGTAGATGATTTAAAATAACATATCATTCACAAAATTTCATCAATTAACCCTATGTTAACCCTTTTTATGCAAGCAGCATTATTTCTTTGATTTCCGAAATTTTTTGTCATTGTCTGTACAAATGTGAAACCTGCTTTAAATAGAGCATTATGAAACTAAAAGAATATTGTGACTAGTAAATGCTAAATGAAATATGTCTTATGCCTTGCTTTCCTTGCAGAGGTGTGTGTATATATGCAGTAGATTGGTGAAGAACTAAGATATCTACAATGGATCTACCAACTTGTGACCAGGATCCGACACCGCAGAAACGTGCAAAAACGAGCTGCATCATTCATTGCACCGACGATGATTCGGAGCTAGCAACGCTGCAAGGTCTTGAATCCTGGAAAACCCTGCTTAGAGCGGTAGAAATAAGAAAACACACTCCACTCTTGGAGATAGCCAGAGGCCTAGAAGAAAGTGAAGTACCACAGATTCAGTATCATCGCAAATGTCGCAGTGTATTCACTATGAAAAAGCTTCTTGAAGCCATCACAAACCGTGGTATCCAGAACCAAGGTGCTGATGTTAAGGCTAAAGATACTGGCACAAGAAAATCATCTAGAGATGCACCAAGTACTTCAAGAGTATACGAAAGGCTATGTATCTTCTGTAACAGCTCAAGCAAATACCTGCCAGGAACACATACACGAGAATGCCTCACACAGTGTTTGGAGTTAAGAGCTGATGCCAAAGTTCGTGAAGCAGCTACGAGGAAATTTGATGAAAAAGTTCTTGCAGCAGTGAGTCAAGACCTTGTTGCAGGAGTGAGTCAAGACCTTGTTGCAGCAGAGGGACAATACCACAACTCTTGCTATAGATTGTACACAAAAGAAGAGACTACAGCCACATTTAGTACGAGTGAAGACCTTGAAGAACAAGAGTATGAGAAAGCGGTGGAACAAGCATATGAGCAGCTCATCATGTACATCAGGAATGACCTTTGGCCACATCCTGATGTTTTTCCATTGACGGACCTCACATCAAAGCTTGAAGAATCCCTGAAATCTCTTGGCATTGCACAAATTAAGCCATCGACCAAAACACACATCCGCCGAAAGTTGGAGAGTACTATCGCACGGACCCTTTGGTTAACACCAGGGCTCGCGGATGGACCTAAACGGATATAATTGGAGGCGACGACCGAACACGGATTTAACTATTAAACGCGGGAGGAAGAAGAAGTGAAGAGGAAGAAGCGGTGGAAGCGCATACCTGTGGAATTAACCCAAGCGAACGACACAAGATTTTGAATGGAAAGGGAAAATAATGCAAGGGTTTATTTACAAGGAATCGCGGGACAGGGAAATACACGCCGGTAATAAAATGTCCTAAATCGGGATCCTGCACACCAGACTCAGCAACAGACACAGGAGTGAATTAAAGGAAAAGAATTGTCTCGTCGTGTAAAATGTAAAATGGTGCGTGCGGCGTTATCTGTCCCTCGTCTTGTCTTTGGCTGCCGTCCAACACGGCTCCGTTCGGCCCCGATGCACCCACGAGGTCCCGCTCCAAGCCTCTCGCCGCTCACGAGGTCCGTGCACCAAGCACCACGCGTCCAACGCAGGCCAGCGAGCACCACACGAGGTCGATCTCCACTCACGATCGGTATGCCAAGACAAAGGGAGCGTGCTGTGCAAGACGAAGCGCCGGATGTCCAAAAGGAAGGGCTGCGCAAACAAGAACCGGATGTGCTCTCCCTAAAATGTCGTTCGGCACGCGCGCATAACCTTGTCGGTGACGTCAGCCTTGGCGCGCTACCAACCAGCGACTTCCACCGAACCTTCCAGCTTCGCGCCTCTCGCACTCGTTGGCTGGAGGTTCGCGCCTAGCGCGCTGACCAATCACAGGACCGTAGCGTGGGGATAGCTCGTGCTACTCGATGTTCCTAGGCCTGCCGGAGGTGTAGTTGGCGGCGGCCATCATCGGCGGTGTCCTGGCCTGGTTTCCTTTTGCCTGTTCTCTTCCGAAGTCCTCATCAGGGAAGGGAATTATTTAATGTTGCGCTAAAGGCCTGTCTAAATGTCTATGTTGGTGTGCATTGCCAGAAGGGACAAAGGTTTGACTACCAGGTTTGACGCACAGGGGTTTATCTTTAATCCCTAACTACCGAGCACACAAACATCCTGGTATGTTCACAGGTATACTCTTACCAGACAAACCGGACTAAACAGAAATTACAAGGTAGATTCCCTATCGCGACAGTCGAATACCTACCTATACAGATCTACCTGGCTCTAGATATTGCTTTACCCCCAGACATAACAGTACTTTCACTGGATCACTCCACTTTGTCTCTGATGAGAAGGGCAAGGTTCTTGTCTATCCAGACAGTATATCAATTGGAGCTCTTGTCAAACAAGCCCACAAGTTAAAACAGGATCTCCAGACAGCAAGAGCTGTCACAGAAGAGGATGTCATCACAAAAGCAGCCATGGTGTTAAGAAACAGCATCAAGAAGCAAGATGCACCCCAAACATGGCCACCTGACACAGAAAAATGCATTATTCCTGAACCAGTTACTACATTCCTGGAGACACTGCTGACTGGCGAGAATAATTGTGATAATCCTTCACCAAGAGTCCAACGCCTGGTAACTTCATTTGGTAGTGATCTGGTATTTGCTGTCACAAATGGCAGGACAAAGCCGCCTAAGCATGTTCTTCTCCCTTTTGCCATTAAGTCTTTGACAGGAAACAAGGAACTGATACAGATTATGAATAGACTTGGCCACAGTGTGTCTTACTCACACCTGGAGGAGGTTGACACAGCATTGTGTCTTCAGAAGCTAGAACTTGCAGATGAAAATACAATTCTTCCAAATGCTCATCGCCATGTTTTTACAACTGTTGCATGGGACAACATAGACAGACTTGAAGAGACACTCAGTGGTGGTGGTACATCCCATAGAGTGAATGGCATGGCTGTCCAACCGAAAGTTGAAAGACCTTTACCACAGTCAGCACTACCAACAGTAACTAAGTCAAAGAAGAGAAGCATCTCCCCTATTCCACTTAGACTCCAAACTTATAATGTTGGACAGAGAGCTGGACCACCCAAGATTGAAACTGCAGACACTGATACTACAAATGTGACCCAGCAGGCAAAGCACAAGAATATTATCTGGCTCATCACTCGGATCACAGCTGCTGATAATCAAACCATCAGTAGCTGGACAGGATTTAATATCCAGATCCACAATGACATCACAGTGGTCCAGGACACAGTCACATACCTACCCACCATCAATGCACCTGCAACTGACATGTCCACAGTGAATGAAGTTTTAGAGCAAACACTCTCCATCATACAGTCCTTACAACTTGAAGAGATAGTGTGTGTCTTCGATCAGGCTCTGTTTTCCAAGGCTGCAGAAATTGTTTGGAAGCAGGAGATGTTCAAGAACATAATTATCTGGATGGGGACCTTCCACACAATATGCAACCTGATGTCTATCATAGGCAAGAGATTCCAGGATGCAGGACTCAGTTATCTTTGTGTGGAGGCAGGCATTCCAGCAGAAGGCTCTGTGGCCGGGGTCATGGAGGGTCGAATATATAACAGAGCAGTTAGATTGCACAAGCTTGTGTACGAAGCCCTGTTACGGCTAGTCTGGAAAAGCTTCCTTACATGGGTGGAACAAAACCATGCGGGAGAGCTTCACCACCTAGAGGAAGCCCTTGAGTCTATCGAGACCTTCAAAAGTGAGGTTTGCCAGGAAACATTTCAGAAATTGCTTCAGACAGAGTCATGTACACGTATCCTGGAACTGTTCCTTGAATATCGGGAGTCCCTCAGAGATGCCACCAGTCTTCACCTTGACCTTGACCTTCACCAGAACTTCACCTTGCAGCTATCAGACAGATGATCCCCTGGTGTTTTGCCTACGACAAGGTGAACTATTCCCGGTTTCTCCCATACTACTATGCCTCTATGACTCAGCTGCCAGTAGAACATCCGGATGTATATACCAAGTTCACCCAAGGGAGATTTTCAGTACAAATCAGCAGCCACAACCCCTTTGGGCGTATACCTGTTGATCAAACAATAGAAGAGACCGTCAACAGGGATACACAAACCCCTGGCGGAATAAAAGGCTTCAGTCTGAATGAAGGAGCTGTGACAAGATACTACCTCACATCCGAGTAGAGGAGCAGATACCTGAGGCAGCTTAGGGACATGATTGGTGAGAATGACTCCAACTTTAGTCATCCTGATCTACAATTACCAAGAATCAGGAAGGATGAAGCTGATATTCAGTCACTTGTTGAAATGATGGAGTCCAGCTGGATCAGTCCTTTCGATCCTGACCATGAAGACATTGTCAGTTTGTCGACAGGCATTGCTGCACCTCTAGATGTTGCTAAAAACTTATTTGAAGCCCACCAAATAGGTAAAGACGCTTATGAAGATTTCAAACAAGCGAGGATGGAGTCAGACAGTCCAGCCATAAAGTTTCATGACAGGATTACAAAGAAGAAGCTGAAAACATTCTCAGACATTGGCAAATCACATACCCTTGGCAACAGAAAGGAAGTTATCCTCAAGGCTGATAGGAAGCTGTTTGGGCAGATGATTCTTGTTGCAGAAAGCAGGCAGCTGCACATGGGTGCAGTTTTAGCCCACCCGCTTGGAACTTTGCCTTGGGCCCTAGCCAACATTGATGGGTCTCTTCGTAAGACCAACAAGGCTGCTCTTGCCAGGGTGTTGGAGAAGCATGTCTCACCAGCAGAAATAATCCCTCAACCTTCAGCCACACTGATAGATGGAATGTGCCTGGTCCAAAAGATGAAGGGGAAAGACAAAACGTTCTCCCAACTGGCAGAATCAGTATTGGCTCAAGTTATCCATGAAGGTGGTCAGAGCAAACGCATTGATGTTATCTTTGATGTATATAGAGAGATGTCCATCAAAGATTTGGACTGGAGAGAGCAAAGAGAGGCACAGATTCAGGTATTGAGCTAAGGAGCATTGCGCCTGGCCACAATATACACCAGTGGAGGAAGCTTTTGTGTAGCTTCCTCACTTGAGGGCACACAATGTTGTGTGCCCTCAAGTGTTTGTGTGCTTCCCCTTCTCTTGTCTTCCGCTCCCTCTTTTTATATATTTTGTTTGTCTGGTTGATTTGTTTGTGAAGTAAATGTCAGCTCTTTCACGAGCCTCGATTCAGTATACAAAAAGAAAAAAAGAAAGAAAAAAAAGAAGCTCTAAAAACAAAACACACCTCATCAGGTTCTTTGTGGAAGAATGGAAAGGTCAACTTGAGAAGATCAAGGACAAAGATCTGTATGTTACCTGTGAGGATGTCTGTTTCAAGCTCACAAGGGAACAATGGGAGGAGGTTCCGGAGCTATCAAGTACCCAGGAATAAGCAGACACCCGTCTTCTGCTCCATGCTCTACATGCAGCTGAATCAGGCTACAAGGGTATAGTAGTCACAGCAGAGGATGCAGATGTAATGATGATAAGCATTTTTTTTTTTTTTTTTTTTTTTTGTATACAAGATCGAGGCTCGTGAAAGAGCGAACATTAATCACACAGAAAGACAAACCGACACATAAAACATATAACATAGGGAGTGGTAGACAAGATGGGGAGAGAGGGGGAAGGACACAAACACAACATTTGAGAGCAGGGACCGAGAGACATGGAGACATCGAGATATCTGAGAGAGGGCGAGGGCTTTGGGGGGGGGGGCGTGGGAAGGGGGCGGTGGGAGAGGTATAAAACATATGGACACTGCCAGGACTTCCAGGAAAGAAGTTGGAATTTCAAACAAGGTGGATCTGGGGTGAATTAGCGGGGGTAGAAAAGATCAAGGTTTTGGATGGGGGAAGATAAGAGATGGTGGTGAACAGCTGTTTTAAAGACCTGGAGGGAGGAGTGGGATTGAAGGGAGTGAGGGAGTTTGTTCCAGAGGCGGGAGAAAAGAGGAATGAAAGAGTGAAGGTGAGCAGAGAGCCGAGATTTCGGCAGTTTAACCATCAGAGGGTTGCTGGCAGATCTTGTGCGACCTGGAGGAATATTTGGGGGACAGAGCACAGAGAGAGCTGGGGGTGCAAGGCCGGAGAGGAGTCGGTAGAAGACAGAAAGACCACCTACCTGCTTGCGGTGAGTGAGTGAAAGGCCCTCAGAGATAGCTTCATCGCGGGAGATTCCAATAATTCTGAAAGCTTTGGTTTCAACAGCGTGAAGCCGAGCTAGGTGTGAGGCAGGAGCACCGGCCCATAGGGGAGAACAGTATTCCATTGAGCTGCGGATGAAAGCCTTGTATGTGGTGAGGATCTCAGGTGTGCCGAGGAAGGACTTCGCACGACGGAGGATGCCCAGTCGGCGACTGGCTTTGGAGGCCAGCTTGGAAATGTGGTTTTCCCAAGAAAGATCATGGCAGATAGTGAGACCCAAAATCTTGAGCGACAGAACTTCTTGGAGAGGATTGTTGAGAAAGTAGATGGGAGGGTTGTCCAGTCGATCTTTTCGGAGAGACATAGTAAAAGTGTGAGATTTGTCAGGATTGAAAGACATGTTCCACTTGTTTGACCAGTCTGTGATTTTGTCCAGGTCTTCAGAGAGTGAGGAGGCAGCAGACTGCCGATCTGAGGGAAGAGGAATGGAGCGGCAGAGAGTGGAGTCATCAGCAAAGAGATAGAGAGGATTTTCGAGAGAGTCAGAGAGATCATTGATGAAGACCAGAAAAAGCACGGGGCCCAGAACACTGCCTTGGGGAACTCCAGCCTGAACAGGAAGAGGAGATGAGAGAAACCCATTCAGGGCCACACGTTGACGACGACTAGAGAGGAAGTCCGCCAGCCATGCGTGGAGATTTCCATGGATACCAAAGGAGGAGAGTTTGGTGAGCAGAGCGGGGTGCCAGACCGTGTCGAAGGCACGTGATATGTCGAGGGAGACAGCTCTAATTTCCTGTTTGGCATTGAGGACCTCCATCCATTGTTGAGACAGCAGAAGCAGCATGTCCAGAGTAGAGTGACCTGGTCTGAAACCAAATTGATGATCAGAGATCAAGCCATTGGAGAAGAGGAAAGATTTCATATCCGAAGCAATGATGGATTCCATGACTTTGCTGATAATTGGGAGAAGGCTGATTGGTCTGTAGTTGCTAGGATCTGTTTTTGCACCTTTTTTGTGCAAAGCGGTGATATTGGCTGATTTCCAAGCAGATGGCAGTTGACCTTGAGCAAAAGAGAGGGTGAAGAGAACAGAGAGAGGGTGAGATAGAGCAGCAGAGCAGGATTTTAGGACCCGTGGGCTGATGCCGTCGAGTCCAGTTGCAGAATCAGAGTCGAGGGTTGACAGGAACTTTTCCACCTTGTCAGGAGGAAAGGACACGGAGTCCAGGAGCAGCAGGGTACGACTGGGTATGGTGGGTACAGAGAGGGATGGGTTTGGGACACAAGATTTAGAGGCAAACACAGAGTTGAGGCATTCAGCTTTTTCACGTGCGGAGTCAGCTGTGTAGCCGTTTGAGGTAAGGGAGGGGATGGAGGGGGAACAAACACCAGAAACGGATTTGACCAGACGCCACCAGGATTTGGAAGAGGGAGACAGATAAGAGAGTTCGGTCTTGAGAACGGAGAGATATTGTTTCCTGGCTCTCCTGAGGGTGGACACACACTTGTTTCGGGCTTTGTGAAAGGAAATGAGATTTCCTTCCGTTGGATTTGCTTTCCAGGAGACGAAGGCAAGTTGTTTCTGGGCAACAGCCTCACCACAAGATTCCGTGTACCATGGACGGGAGGAAGGGTATGACAACTGAAGACGAGATGGGATAAATCTGTGCATGAGAGAGAGCAATTTACTTTGGAAGAATTCCCAGGATGAGTTGATGTCAGAGGTGGTAGAGATGGGAGACCAGTCCAGATGATTGATGGCTGCTTGAAGACCGTGCCAGTTGGCCTGAGTGAAATGCCAGACTCGTCGACGCTGAGCAGGCTCCCTGAGGATGGTCAGAGAGATGTCCACTTTAACAAGGACATGATCAGATGATCCGATCGGAGCAGAAGAAGAGCAGCAGACATTTTCAGGGAAGTTAGTCATAACCAAGTCCAGAAGAGAAGATGTTCCGTTGACTGAGATCCGGGTCGGGAAATTGACAGATTGTGTCAGTCCCAGTGAGTCGCAGAAGTCCTTTGCTGAGGAGCCATGGCTGGTGAGCGAGGTACCCACACCCAGCCAACTGGCATGATGACAGTTGAAATCACCACATATGAGGAAGAGAGAGTTGGGATGAGTAGATAGAAGTTGGTCCATATCATCAGACAGCGAGATGTAGATGGAGTCATCACTGTTTGGTGGACGGTACAACACACATATGAACAAGAGGTGGGAGCGAAGGGGAAGCCGTAGCCAGAGGTATTCCTGGGGGTGAGGTGGAGAGAGTGCAGTGCAGGGCGAGTGAGGAAGAGAGTTTTTGATAAAGATAGCAACCCATTGGAGTCAGCAAGAAAATTCCATGTCCCATGTTCCAGAAATGTGGCACCAAGAACCACACAAGGTTCACTGACATCAGCAAGCTAAGTCATGCACTAGGAGATAATGTCTGTGATGCTCTGATTGGAATGCACTCATTTACGGGCTGTGATACAGTCAGTGCTTTCACTGGGCGTGGAAAGTCGGCCATGTTCAAACAACTGAAGACTAACAAGACCTGTCAAGACACATTCAGAGAGTTGGGAAGGTCCTGGGAGGTCTCTGATGAACTATTTAGAAAGCTTCAGGAAGTAACATGTCGGATGTATTTGCCTTCCACAAACACAACTCAAGTCAACAAGCTTCACTACCAGCTGTTTTGCGCAAGGCGTGGAGAAGTAGACTCCAGTCAGCTTCCCCCTTGTGAAGATTGTCTCTTCATGCATGCCTTACGAGCAAACTATCAGGTTGCAATCTGGCAGAGGTGTTTGGAGTGCAATCCTAGTGTACCCTATCCAATGGCTCACGGATGGAAGATTCATGATGGGGATCTGGCCATTGAGTGGATGCGAGGTACACCTGCACCAGAGGCTGTGTTGGACCTGCTATCCTGCTCATGTGTACGATCATGCAAATTACCAATCTGCATATGCCTCGGAAATGGTCTGAAATGCACAGACATGTGTAAGCTGCAAACCTGCAGCAACCAAGCAAATGAACTAGAACAAATAGAGCTGAATGATAGTGATGTGGACGATTGTGACACAGACTAAGTTTGTCCCAATGACATGAAAGAAACTGTTTGTAGTCTAAACGCACTTCAAATAACAAGATTATAATGTATGAGCATTACCTAGATGGTGTTCACAACAAGTACAATGGCTTATTAGACAATTTGAATATTTTTGTACATTATTGAAACAGAGATAATAAAACTTATTTATTTCTTTTCTGATGATTGTTTTATCTGCTCATGTTCTTATAAATGTGTAACTTTATACCAATGCTTGCGGGTATGTGAATGATAGAACACATTGGAGACATATTCATTGGTTTTCCAAAAATAGTCTAGAATTCATAATATATGATATATACAGTCATTTTCTATGGGGGTGGGTTTGTTTACAGGCAATGACTAAATTTTTCGGAAAACGAAGAAACAATGCTTGCATAAAAAGGGTTAATATGAAGTTAATTGTTGAAGTTTTGTAAATGCTAGGTTATTAAAATCATCCACAATGTCCTATATATACATTGTGAAATAATTTCAGCATCGACATATCACGAAATAGTAATCAGATCAGTTGAAAACAAAAACACGCTAAATTTTCGATTTTGCAAATGAAACATGACCTTTTGACCTCCGAGGAAGTCACCTGATAGTTAAAGGTGTAAATTGGATTACAGTTGTGTAGATATATGATGTAGCTTCACAACGAATCATAATTTGTCAAAATATGTTCAGTAGAACTGAAGTTTTAAGCAAAAATGCTACCCCTCTCCCCTAAATTTCAACTTCCAGATTATATGGAGGTGGGTTTGTTTACAGAGTGATAACTATCATTAAGCTACTAGATAGGCAGAGTTATCATACCAAAATATAAACTAGAGACATGTAGGAAGACAAAAATACCAAAATTGTTTGCTGACCTTGGGTGGTACAAATTTGTTAAAATATCAGTATTGGCCCCTGGACGAAATGCTGTTTATGGACACAGCAGCAAACTTATTTTTCCCTTTACCACTGTGGGTGACTTCACTTTCATTCTTGATGCCACGGAGTGTAAAAATCCTTGGATAATATTAGCTTTCATTCCCAGTGATCTTGAGACGTCCCAGGATAAACAATATAGCTTTCATTCCCAGGATGTGCAATATTCTTCCTTCAGGCCTAATCTTGTCAAAATGAAGTTCAATCCCCTGGTCTTCTTTTGCTTTTTTGGGGGGGAGAGAGGGGGTGGGGGGTGGGTGGTCTTGCAATTATTTTTTTTTGGGGTGGTCTTGTTGGTTGATTAAACTTAAATCAAGAGCTTTTGGCATACTAGTAAATGTTGGCTAATAGTAAATTTTTCAAACGTTATAAAGGTAGGAGGAAGAGATGTAATGAAGATGCAAAATTCACTGGTTACAAAGCCAGGTAAGCTCAACATCAAGATCGAAAAAATAAAAATAAATCAAAATATTTAATGACATCAGAAGACTCAAAATAATCATTAATGGTGACCAAAGAGAGGTCGACTTTGGAATTGTCAATGAGACACACAGATGATCACTAGAGCAAGGTGAGAGAGTGCGACCCTTTGGGCCATCGAGTCATACCCATCATACAGGCCAGCCATCGTCTTGTCTGGGGAAAGGTTTGTTGATAGAGCTCGATAGAATAAAGTGGAGGGGTTCCTGAAGTTTCAAACGGCAGGGCCAGGCGTTTAGGGTTGAAGGGTCAGAGGGTAAAGGAGGAGAGAGCAAGAAGGGAAAATAAAAAAGATCAGATAACCAAGGCAAAGGCAGAGGTGGGAGAAGAAGCAAAGGAAATGCATCATGTATGACAGATGATATAACTTCAGGGATCTGTATAATTATGCGTTTCAGTGGAGAGATGCAAAAATGCCTAATATCAAATTAGTCAATGACAAATACCATACTACCAGTATGCACTTCTTTAAGGGGTACAAAACTATGGAATGAAAAATAATTCCATGGGCAAGCAAGCAGTGCATTCTGCCAAACTTCCTTAAACAAATTGACAAACAACACATCGTTCTATGGAAAACGATCAAATGAAAATCTATAATCATTGGTGAAAAATAAAGGTACAAAGATTATGAAATCAAGATTAAAGTCATAGAACATACAAATTTTTACACCGAACATACCTGTTGGAACAAAAACTTCAATTCCAGGATTATCTATCTTATTATTTGATGAATGGTAGATATCACCTTATGGATGTAGTATCCTAGAATGTTCTTCCTCAGATGGTTGGAGAGATAAAGATATAACCAGGGAAAAATAATGGTATCAAGACAAACAAATCATTAAATATATTTGCCTTGTGTTAATTCATTGTTTTACGACTGCTTGTTTCAATTGATTGCAAGAAAATGCTCTTCAACAGCAGACCAATAAGCAAATGAGTGTGTCGCTTCCATCACTAGTTCATTGATGTCATCGCTCTTGGGGAAGTTTCAATGAAGAAGCCATGTGTGACAAATAATGACGAATGACGGACGCACAATCTGTAAACCTGTTTTCCTGAATACAATATATGGTGTTCTTCTGGTTTGGTCTCAAAATGCAATTCCTTTTGTTTCCCTCCATCCCCACACACCCACCAAAGGCAGGGTGTGGAGGAGGGGGTGAAAGGGAGAAGAAAATATAAAAAAATACATCTTCAATACAATTTACAGCAACCCAGTTCAGGTTTTTGGACCATCAATTCTTTGTGGTGCCCACCAATTGACGTCGTGCAGCTGATCACAAAACATTACCTCAACGTTTGCCTTCTAAGTCTGTCACCACAAACAAGTTGTGCTGAAACAAGTTGCGATAGACCTCGAGTTCCCATTTGCTGAGATCACGATGAATTGCACAGTACCAAACTATTACAATGAAAACTCAAAGTCCTCAAACAGCTCTCGAATTTTGAGAAGTTTTGTTGATGTAAATCAGACCCATTTACAACAGTCCTGTGATGTTTCACAATTCATAAAGATCTTGTGCATTAAATTTTTTATTGAGAAAATCCAACCACTACAATGCACGATGAGGTCATCTCAAGGGCTGACATAAGCTTATGGACATGCGAGGCAAAGTTCAGTTTTTGCATGGAAAACCTCTTTTCACAGTCCAACATGCGGGGATAATGATGCTTTGCCATGGCCAGAAATATCACGGCACGTTCTAGAGCTGCCAAAGTTCCAACTGGCTACATCACGAATTTCACACTGAGTTTCACCATTAACAGCAAAGTGACAAACACATGGAACAAAACACAAGTTGCCTACAAGTTGGAAAGACTTGCTGCAAAGTTTGACAGCCTCGTACGCTGCACACATTTGAACAAACAAAACTACAATGGCACTTGGTCGAGTGCATACCGAACACCCGGCTGCATACCTATCATCAGGCTGAACAGTTTACATTTTGTATCCCATTGATAAGCCGGTTCTGCATCTGTACCTTAACTAAAACATAATCAACTTGTTATTGTCACCTACCCAACCTGCCTGCCAAATTTCGTTTGAATCCATCCACACTTTGAGATAGTGATATATATGGGTTTTGGCCCCATCTCTCAATGATGACTAATCAATTAAAAAATTCTCGGATCTGGATCTTCACCAAAATCTAATCAATTAGTCTTTGTCACATATCCAACCTGTCCACCAAGTTTCATCCAAATCTGTCCACAACTTTTTGAGATATCTTCCTATATATCGTTTTTGGCCGTATTTCTCAATGGTGAGGAATAAACAAAACTAGAATGGCACTCGGGAGAGAGCATACCTCCACCAGGCTGAACTCTTGTATTCCACCTGGAATACGTCTTGTATTCCACCGATAGGTCAGATCTGGATCCGGACCTGAACCAAAATCGAATTGGTTTGTTTTTGTCACTTACCCATCTCATCCACCAAGTTTTGTCATAAGTTGTTTTGTCACAACTTTTTGAAATATTATGCTACATATCGTTTTTAGCCATATCACTGGTGAAGAATCACTTTTAAAAATTCTTTGATCCAGATCCTGATTCAAATCTTCACCAAAATGGAATCAATTCTTCCTTGTCACAAACCCAACCTGTCCACCAAGTGTCGTCGGAATCAGTCCTTTTGAAGTTTCATATGAATCCACCCATAACTTTTTGAGATCTCCTGTTCACAAACAGACAGACAGACAAACAGGCAGGAGTGAAAAATAAATAACCTCCATCCAGTGGCAGTGGTGGAGGTAACAAACACAAACAAAAAAGAGCCCCACCCAATACATCAAACCAGAAAAATATGCTCAAATCAAGAATGGATAACGTTTCATATTACTGAATGAAATAGGGATCAAGCTTACCACACTTCCCAAACGGTACGTACTTGTGCACATTTCCAATTTCACTCATTGGTGCCAGACTACTCTGCAAACCGGAAAATGCTTCTCTCTATTCCTACAGAGATCCAAGTTGTGCTTCTAAAATGGTGTGTGATTTTTCTTTTTTTCTCCAGAAAACACCATCCAAAACATGCCCTCAAGTTCACAACAGCTTTGTCAATGGAAAGACCTTGGTGACCCCCAAACCTCTTTCCCCATCTGACCCTCTCACCTCAAATCTGACTATCCCACCAAGGGTTTACATCACATTTTCAAACTGTTCACAGCGCTGCAACAAAAATCATCACATAGCCTCTACTCCAAAACCATCTCTCGACTTCTGATGAAATGAAAAAGCCAAAAAATGTTCTATTAATTAAAACCATGTTGAAAATGTGCAACTTCGGCCAATCAAAAACGATCCCAGTTTAAACAACTTTAATTAGCAGATGTTTGACAACTTAAAACTTGGCACGATTATAAATTGCGTCCATCAATGTTGGCTCATGGAGAAACTTTTAAATTATAGCACACGATGCGCAAAGTCACGTCGCAATGGATAAACCACGTGACAATTCAAAGGGACGGGACGGTACTTCAAAATAAACTGGACACTGTAAAACGTGGTGATCATGTGCAACGGCTGTGGATTACTGGATCACATGATTCTATGTAGCGTACCATAAGAGAGACAAGGACGAAGCCACACTCACCTGACTATTTTGAGATTATCTTTCTACTATGACCCATTATGGACAAAACAATTTACAAACAAGGACAAGAGGGGAAAGGGTAGTGGCAAGGGTTAAATTTAGGAACGTTGCCAAGACTACGTGAACTGTATCAACAAATAAAAGGCTAAATTTATCAACTCAGGTTTAAAAGAAAAGCTTAAGCCAGAAGAGAAGGAGGAGGTAAAGGAAATGTGAAGCAAAGTTTTTATTTCTTTAAAGAAAACAAACCGGCATGCCCGTTCATAGAACAGCGTCTATCGCAATGGCTCAGTTGTATACATACAGAATCACAACCATTGCAAATACGTCTTGTTATGAGAAATAGTCATCGAGATAAATTTATCCAAAACAACAGTGAATAATAAAACAAAAAGTAAATACGAACAAATAAAAACATAAACAAATAAAATGGCTATATCTATCTATAATTCCAGTAATCTCTGTACGTTTGTACGTTTGTCTGTGACCGCTGTTTCTCGACAACTACCGGTCCGATATACTTGAAACTTGCCAGGTATATTGCTGGGGACCCGAGGATGTGCCTTTTCAAGGTTTGAAATTAATCGGACAAGTACTTACCGAGCTATGGCGATTTAGCCGTTCGCCGTTCGCTTTGGCGTTGCGAATGGACCAAACCATTCATGTAAATAGAGGGGGGGGGGGGTTCTGTGGTCGTTCGCTTTGGCTTTGCGAATGGACCAAACCATTCATGTAAATAGAGGGGGGGGTTCTGTGGTCGTTCGCTTTGGCTTTGCGAATGGACCAAACCATTCATGTAAATAGAGGGGGGGGGGGGGGGTTCTGTGGTCGTTGCGAATGGACCAAACCATTGCATGTAAATAGAGGGGGGGGTTCTGTGGTCGTTGCGAATGGACCAAACCATTCATGTAAATAGAGGGGGGGGGGGGGTTCTGTGGTCGTTACTGCCACGTGGTTTCAAAGTTTTTTTTTGTTGTTGTTGTTTGCACGCATGTTTTTTTGCACCCACGTACGGGCACGCCCTAGGATGTTTACACACACACACCCCTACACAAATTTTTTTTTTTTTTTTTTTTTGGCAAGGAACGGGCACCCACGTACGGGCACGTCCTAGCTTATATATAGTACGGGCATGCCCTAGTTTCAGTAAAATTCCGCTAAATTAATTTGCAATTGGTGACTGGCCTTGACACCAACACAATATTTATTGTGGACCCTAGACATCAAAAAGCTACAGTGCCTTCAGAAAGTATTCACACCCTGCATTTTTTTGGTTCACGAGTTATCAAACAGAGTGACCACTATATTCGTCATGGGTGTGTGTCTGTCTGTGTCTCTCTGTCTGTCTGTCCGCAGCATAACTACCCGATGAAAGCATCCGATCTTGTTGAAACTTGGGTGAGAGGTTGATATCATGATCTAGTTGTGTCCTGCCTAGAGTGGGCATGTTGCGCCCATTATGGGCGGAGCGTCGCCAGAAAAAGATGTCTTTTTATGGGGTAATCGAGTTCAAGCTACATCTTCTCCGAGGGAGTTGGTGGAATCTGACAGGGGTTTCGGTATTTGGTTAGGCCAATGTCAAGTGTCTAGCCCCACGGAGCTCGACTTTTCATTTTCGCCCCAAGGTCAAGGTCACAGGGTCACGAAATTTAGAAAAGTCAATTTTTGATGGTTTTATTACATTGTTCGCTTCCTGATAGGGTGAAATGTCGTACATGATCTTATATTATCACATACATAATGAAATACAAGTTTTCCAACAAATTTCAGAATCTTCGACATTTGACCTTTGAAGGTCACAAAGGTCAAAGTTTCAAAGTTGTCGGAATCGAACCGAATTTTCGTTATTGTGTAGCTAACTAACCTCATAACTGATTATACATTATTTTCTATCTCATTTCAAGGTCAGTAACCTTCGTTTTGACATTTCCGGGCCTGGCCTGTCCGGGCCTGTTTCGGTTATAGTCCGTCCTTTGTCATTGAATACCGCTCGCTCGTGAACCATCGTCGTCTCCTGACTTGTCAAATGTTTAAAATGAAGTTAAAATGGGTAAAATTGCAATTTTTTTTTTGTCTCCAATCGAGACAAAATACCCCATCATGTTAAAGTGAAAACATGCTTTGAATTTTTTTTATAATTGTATTTCAAATGAAATATAGAAATATCCAACTTGCATTGGTATTAAACCCATCGAGTCAATACTTCGGAGAAGCACCTTTGACAGTGATTACAGCTTTGAGTCTTCTCGTCTGTATCTTTGAGCTTTGCACATGTGGATTGGGGGAGGTTCTCCCATTCTTACAGATTTGCTCAAACTTTGTCAAGTTGGATGGGGAGCGTCGGCAAACAGTAGTTTTCAAGTCTTTCCACAGATTCTCAATGGGATTCAAGTCTGGGATTTGACTGGGCCATTCAAGGACATTCCAGTTCTTGTTTTGAAGCCATTCCAGTGTTGATTTGGCTGTATTCTTGGGGTCATTGGCCTAGTGGAACGCAAATCTTCGCTGCAGTCTAAGGCCCTTTTCACTTTGACGCAGGTTCCCCTCAAGGATTTGCCTGTATTTGGCTCTATTCATTGTTCCCTCTTTCCTTAAAATCTCCCAGTCCCTGCCGCTGAACAGCATCCCCTTAGCATGATGCTGCCACCACCATGCTGCATGGTAGGGATGATGTTCGATGGGCAATGAGCTGTGCTCGGTTTCCACCAGACTTAACAGTTTGCATTCAGGCCAAAGAGTTCAATTTTCGGCACATCAGACTACATAATATTTTGCCTCATGCTCTCAGTCTCACAACCCTTTTTGCAAACTCCAGGTGTGCTGTCATGTGCCCTTTTCTCAGGAGTGTCTTCCGTCTGGCCACTTTTCATAAAGCCTAGATTTGTGAAATGCTGCAGAGAATGTTGTTCTTTCGGCAGGTTCTCCCATCTCAGCCAAGGAGTACTGTGTCAGTGTGGTCAATGGGTTCTTGACCACCTCTCTGACCAAGGTCCTTCTTGCCCAGTTGCTAAGTCTCGCTGGACGGCAAACACTATGAAGAGTCTGGGTAGTTCCATATTATTTCCATTTCCTCACTGTGCTCTTGGGACCTTTCAACACTCTAAAAATTATTTTAAACCCTTCCCCAGATATATGCCTTCTCACAATTATTTTAAACCCTTCCCCAGATATATGCCTTCTCACAATTATATCTTGGAATTCTATGGACAGTTCCTTGGACTTCATGGTAGAGTTTCTGTTCTGACATGCACTGTCAACTGTGGGACCTTATATAGAAAGGTGTGTTTCTTTCTAAATCATGTCCAATCAATTGGATTGGCCACAGTTAGACTCCAATCAGGTTGTAGAGACATCTCAAGGATGATCGAAGGAAAATGCATGTACCTGAGCTCCATTTGAAGTGTCATAGCAAAGGGATTGAATACTTATTGACAAGACATTTTTATCACATCATCGCAGCCATAAGCTGAATTGTGAATGATTTCCAATATGAAATGAAAATAAAGATAATGAAAAAAAAAAAAATGCCAATGACTATAATAACATCAAAAAATAAATAAAATAAATTGAAAAGTACTACTTTTTTATTACAAGTACATATGCAGGCATGCATAACATATCAAAAATAAGGATTGATACAATAATATGAAGTTACAATAATTACAATAATAAGTTACAATAATACCAATTATAAATCAAGCTAAAATAACATGCAAGTTATGAAATGCATAAACCAATATAAAGTTATGTCAACACAAAAAAAAAAAAAAAATATATGAATGGGAATATATAATATTGCAATTAAAAATATCAAAATAATAAAGCAAGTAGTTCATAGTAATTTGAACAAAACAATCAATTGTGGTAGAGTATACCCAGAGTGGTGCACAGCAAAGGGCAATTCCACGAGAAATGGTCCGCAGAGGTCAAATTTCAAATTTGACTGAAAAAGTTCATGTTATGTACCAAATGAAAGCTGAAAACATGTACTTTCAGATAATATCAAGATCACTGAGTTAGCTTGCTCTGTTGGCTTACATCACTCATTGCAATTAATGAAGTCATTCTACTGAAAAGCGCAGTAAAGTTGGCCCTCAATAATGCAAAGAACTATTAATTCATTCATTCTCTCAATTCATTGGTATGAAGTCAACAAATGCTATCCATCAGAAGCTACCTGTATGAAGATTATTTCAAAACCAATTGAAAAAATATGAGTTGTCCTTCTATGCTTTAAAATTAAAACTCAAATTAGGAGTCAGATGTCAATCCGTGATGTGTCACTCCATAACGAAAATTTGACATTTGGTTACTTTTCTCTTTAACTGGGTGGATGAAAAACCAAATAAATCCAGGGTCATTAAGAACTTATACCACCCAATCATTGTACAGTATAAATTTTTTTTTTTTTTTTTAATCTACAGAAAATAAATTAAAAAGAAAACTTGTCACTCCGTAACGTTACAGAGTGACTCATTCTGTCAAACAATTGATAACTCAGCCTGAAAAAGGTGGCGGCAGAGTAGCTGTCCCAGAATTCATTGCGTGCCAGATTTTACTTCCGTATGACAAGTTTCAAGTTTACGCGTGGTCATCTTGAGCGGTTTTGAAATCGGTTTATATCCAGCAATCGGTGAGTACAAACTACACCTCTTTTGTCACCTGTGGATACGCGTCGAATAGGAAAAGTAGACAAATAACCGCGCCACCGCGGACCGCCAACTTTGCAGTGGACAAGCTAAGTGAAGCCGCTTATAACCTCTAGTCAGTTTTTGTGGCCTAAAACATTTCATGATCTTTTAGATGATTCGTAGAAGGGTACGGTGCAATTCATATGGATAATTTGTCGATGCATTCATATTACAGAAAGGATGCCATTGACTGCTGCCGAGCGCCAAAAGCGTTTTCGAGACAGGCACAAGGAAAAATGCAGGGAGCTGGATGCGAAACGCAAGAGAGAGTCGCGTGCTGCTAATGTTGCGAAGGCAAGGGAAAGTGAACGTGTGCGTCAGTGGAGATGTCGGGCGAAGGGCAAAATCACTGTGAGTCCTGTTCCAACTTCTTGGTCTCCTGCCTACAAGAACAGCTCCAGCATCGGCAAGGCTGTTAAACGAGCTCGAGAGGCCCTCCCGAAATCACCGAAGAAACGCAAAGCTGTTATCAGACGGCTTGCTGTCGGAAACGAACCTACCCGACATGAAGTTGACACGGAAAGCAAGTATGCTCCCGAGCACAAAGTTCCTGCCGATGTTAGTGATGCTGTTAAGAAAATTTATGAGCAGCCAGATATTTCATGGATGTCGCCAGGGAAGAAAGACTTTGTGGTCATTAAGACTGGGAAACGGAAGGACAAGGTACAAAAGAGTTTCCTAATGATGACAATACAAGAGGCATACAGTTTGTTTTGTGAGAAATATCCAAACATCAAGATCAGCTACTCCAAATTCGCAGCACTTCGTCCAGCCAATGTATGCCTCAATTCAAAGTTTCCGCACAATGTCTGCCTCTGCAGATATCACGAAAACATGCGCCTCTTATTGGAGGCCTTGTCATCTCATGTACCTGGACTTTCGACCAACTTTCGTGAATTCCTTGGAAGCATTGTATGTGATCAGGATTCGGACAACTGCATGACAGGAAAATGTCAGGAATGCCATACCAAGTTTGCCACAGTGTATTCTGTCGACGACGAAACAGCTAACCTGCCGCTGAAGTGGTTTCAGTGGGAGACAATTGAGCAGCGGGCCACAAAAGAGGCTAAAGATGGGACTGTTCAGGATGCCCTGCATGAGATATGCAACCAACTTCCATACTTCAGCTTGCACTCATTCATCAAGAGGAAGCAGAGCTACTTCTTTGAAGATATAAGGAAGGCAGTTGATGGTGATCGCGTTGTCGTCCAGGTCGATTTTGCGGAGAACGATGCTGCGATAGAACAGAATGAAATCCAGAGTGCTCATTGGAGCCACGTCCAAGTCACTCTATTCACAGTGTGCGCCTGGATTGATGTTAATGTTACTGAGTCTTTCGTTATTGTTAGCGATGACCTCCAGCATGGCAAATATGCTGTTCATACCTTCCTGTCCAATATCATCACCACACTGATATCACGCCACCCCAGGATTAGGGTGATTGACTTTTTTTCAGATGGGGCAGCCAGTCAATTTAAACAGAAATTCTTGTTTTCCAATCTAACATTCCTTCAGGAATTGTTCAAGATTGAATTATCCTGGAATTTCTTTGCCACATCTCACGGTAAGGGTGCTGTTGATGGGATAGGAGGTGAGGTAAAGAGGAGAGTTTGGTTGGAAAATCTGGCTGGGGATCCTGTATCTGATGCAGAATCCTTCTTCCGCGTAGCAGCGGCACAGTGCAAAAAGATCGAAGTTTTATTCATCGCAGCAGGAGACATTGAGAAGTGCCAGTCGCAATTGGACGAGCGCTGGCAGTTAGTGACGTCGCTTCCGATAACACACCAAACACACTGTGTGAAACCTGTGAGGAAATATGTTGTGAGCGCCTCTATGTACTCAACAGCGGAACAATTTGAATTGGTGAGTCTTCACCCCGAGTGCCATGTATCATCCTTGGAATGTCAAAATACTGCTAGTCCAGCACCTGCTGAGCGCCCCAGGTCAGGCAGTCAACCCCAAGTGCACCCTGGTGACTTTGTGACTGTGCAGTATGTCACAAAAAAATCTAAGAAGTTGTTTGTTGGCCAGGTGACTCAGATAGTAGATGATGGTTGTTTGGAAGTATCATTTTTGCGAAAAATGGGCCTATCTGACTTGGCATATACATTCCCAGAGGTGGAAGATAAATCCTGGATTGATTCCAACCAAGTCGTCAGATTCCTTCTTCAGCCATCCCTCGACCATCGCAATCATTATGTATTTGCTGAATGTCCTTTGGGAAAGGGAACCTTTTGCAGGGCAGTCATGTGAAGTTTTGTGATGTGGCCAACTGATTAATTCCAAACTTTGTTTTGTTTCTGGTCATCCACTCGTAAATTGTTCTCAATTTCTTTAGTCTATTTCTTGACTTTTTTATATGTTTATTGTATATTTTCTCAGTTCAGATTTTAATTTTTATTATTTATCTAAAGTGTTAGATGTTGAAACGCCAGCACAAGTCAGCTGGGTTCAGAATGAAAGCCTGGCGTTATCTAGAAATGATTTGTTGCTTTGGGAGAAATCTCAAAATTGACTCGTCACCCCATAACGGGATTTTTCGTCACTCCGTAACGGGACTATTGTAATTATTTCAGAGTAATTAGGTCATGTCTGGAATTTTGAAACCCCTGTACTGAAGGCACAACTATTAGTGTATCTTCCCATTATTTCATTACAATTTTATAACTATTGTGAGAGCAGAGTTTTCAATAAATGTTATTGTTTAATAAATGACAAAAGACAGTGTCACTCCGTAACACCGTTTTTGAATGTTAATTACTTGACAATGGTCCAACTTACAGGAACTCCATTAATATCTCTGTAAAGTGCAACTCTTCCTTTACAATATGATATATAGAGAGTAGGTACTAGTGGCTTTATCACTATGCGAGAGCAATCAAAGTTCACAAAAATGACTCAAAGTGTCACTATGTAACGTCGTGGAATTGCCCCAAAGGCACCATGAAGTGGAGTGAGAAAAAAATAAAATCAAGCTGTACCAAGCCTCTCCATGAAGTTCAACCAGACCGAAGAATCCATGGAGGCTGCAACAATGACCATCTCCCCGACCTCCAGTCCACAACTCCGGCAAGGACACTTATGGCGTTTGTGCAGAAAAACACAGAGAAGACCCATGCACATGCAGCAGAGAACACCAAGGTCCACACGCAGACCAAGCAGCGGGTGGTGGAGCCCAGCAACGTGCACGATGGTGGGCCCGATGGCGAGCAGACAAGTCACGAGCAAAGGGAGGTCCAACCGTGGCAGGAAGGGAGGGCCAGTCTGTGACGCAAAGGCAGGCCCAGAATGTCGTCGGCAAACCCGAGGAGAAGCATGCAACAGAGCCGGCAGTGCAGCAAAGAGCCGAACCCATGGAAATCCAGTGGAGTTCTCGCCAAGCCAGCAGACCAAGAAGGGCATGGGCATGAGGATAAAATGCAGAGCCACTCACCACTTGCGCCAGAAACCACTATGGCACCACTCACGAGGCAAGGCTTCAGGCATTCTTCCATCGTAATCCTTGCTCAAAACCCTGCCAATCAAACCCAAACCCACTGCAGGAGCGGCCCGAAAGGTCACAAATCCAAGACCGCCACATTGACAAACCAGGGCACAAAGTCATGCTGGCATGGGAGAGAGGGGGCACCTCGCCGGCACCGAGACTATCCAAGGGTCGTTCACTTAAGAACCACATAGTCTTAAAACAGAGTCTTAAAACGCGACGAGTCTTAAAACAGAACTGCAAAACGTAAGTACTCTTTTCGCCATGATACATGCACGATGCCGCACCCACAAATCCTGCTGCCAACGTCATCAAGGTAGCTTCAAGGGCATCATGAAATTCCAGCTTTTCATTTTTATGTGATTTGCAAAAAAATTTCAAAAAAAAGAAAATTCCACTTTGAAATTATGGGGTATAATGTGTAGATTAGTGACAACAAACACCTCTATTTAATTATCTTTAAATTCAGGCTGTAACACAACAAAATGTGAAAAAGGTCAAGGGGTGTGAAAGCTTTCTGAGGGCACTGCACACATATCAAACAAGCAGATTTAAATGGAGCACCTTACTGCATTGGAGCATTTAAATTGCATCAGATGTGGCAATAAATGTGAATTGTTTCTCCCAGCTTGTTGGCTCGATGACAGAAGATTCCATTTGCATTTTTTCCACCTGCATCCTTACCCTGTTTAGAATCCCGCACGGGCACAGGCAACTTCCTCGTTCCTCCAAAAGAGCATTCCTCTTTAAAGGAGACTCATAATTTATATTACTGCTTTCGATTATTTTGGTCAAATGCGAAGCAACATGTGCTTATCTGGCAGGAAAACCAAATCACGATGACACAACTGCTACGAAACAAGCAATGACGAGTAAATGTGGAAAGCAGATGTGAGAAACCGATCACTCCATTTGTTAAAAAGCAGAAGACAGAAAAAACAAACAAACAGGTTCGCACAGTGCCATGATGTTCTTGCATCACTGTTCTCTATGCAAATTCAATTGTTTACTTTATTTAACATAAACATAAATCCAACAACATACAACAAGATGCCAAATGGTTAGTCTGAAGCTACAAAACTTAACTAGACCGAAGTCGATGGCACACCATCGCAAATCCCCAAGCTTCGCAGTTAAAGCTAAGTTGAAAGATGGCAAAAAGTTCCACCAGGAATGACCCAATATCACATTTTGAGTTAAATTGTTTCCTTATTTTGACCCCTGTGACCAAAATCCCCAACCCCTGGGGCATGAAACAGGGGTCAAATCCAAAACAATTGTTACATCGTTCATGCTTACCTCAATGTTGATTGCATGTGCAAAGTTTCATTTTAAAAATATTTTAAAATGCCTTGGGGGCGGGGCCAAAATGACCAGGGTTCTTGTACCTTCATGCCATATGGCGATCATAACTAGCAAGCTTTGTGGAATTTCTGCCCAACATTTTAGGAGATAGCGTGGCGGGTGGACAGACAGACAGAGCCGATTACAATATCCCCCCCATTTATGCATGTGGATAACAAGATAGACAAATAACAATTAAGATCCTTGCTAGGGTATCCAGTAGATCTGAGAATGAACGATCTATATCATCGTAGATCTGCATTGTGGACTCAAATACTAACACGAGGACAGATTACAACATCACAATAGTCTCTCCTAACCCATTCGGGAATGGGTGAGTTGAACAAATAGAGTATGCCAAATGCACTCACTTCCAGAAACGTACACTTGAATTGCAAGCAGTTGTAAATGGAAGTTAACGCCACATTGAACATGCACAGGACACACCCGTCGCGAAACTGCCAAGCCTGGGTTTGAACATCGGGCCAGCTATAAACATTCGTCCTCGTTTTTCACAGCCACTGTGATTCATCAATGCGTGTGCCATCCTTAGAATGGACATGAAACCAGGCGCCCAATCTGCCGACATTAGTTGGACGGTGTTCTTTGCGAAGAGTTGGCGATCTATCGCTGGCACCGTGAACAAATTACAAATTCCTGCCCTAACCTTCGTCAAAAGTCAGACCTGGCCAGCCGGTTCATGAACGACTTGTGCCGAGGTTCCCTCAGCCAACCACACAAAAAATGGGAATAATTGTGGCCGTTAAAGAATATTACCATAGAACAATTTACCATAGAACAGGCACAGAAAATGAACTAACCTCTCAGTGCTCAGTATTTATTTTACCGCTTAAACAACGATCCACTGAGTCATTAAGCAAAGGTCAAAATACTAAACTTGAACTTGATGTGATGGGTAATAAATGAAGTCCAAAAAATGCCAAAGCCGACGTCGACACAATTGTCAACTCAGTCCAAACTAGAACAGCACTCAATAGAGAGCATACCTCCGCCAGGAGAACAGTTTATTGGCAGGAAAGTTTATTTAGTTTTAGTTTATTATTTAGTATATTATTATTTAGTTTATTGACCTCATGACAGGAAAGCCCACAGAATCTTGTTTCTAACAGTCTGAGAGTCCTTTCGGTGCTTTTTTGCAAACTCCAAGTGGGCTTTCATGTGTCTTTCACTGAGGAGAGGCTTCCATCTGGCCACTCTGCTATAAAGCCCAGATCGGTGGAGTGTTGCAGTGATGGTTGTCCTTCTGGAAGTTTCTCCCATCTCCACACAGGATCTCTGGAGCTCAGCCAGAGTGACCATCGGGGTCTTGATCATCTCTCTTACCAAGGCCCTTCTCTCCCGATTGCTCAGTTTGGCTGGGCGGCCAGCTCTAGGAAGAGTCGTGGTTGTTCCAAACTTCTTCCATTTAAGAATTATTGAGGCCACTGTGCTCTTGGGAACCTTCAATGCAGCATAATGTTTTTTTTGTAGGCTTCCCCAGATCTGTGCCTCGATACAATCCTGTCTCTGAGCTCTGCAGGCAGTTCTTTCGATCTCATGGCTTGGTTTTTGCTCTGATATGCACTGTCAGCTGTGAGACCTTATATAGACAGGTGTGTGCCTTTCCAAATCATGTCCAATCAATTGAATTTACCACAGGTGGACTGCAATCAAGGTGTAGAAACAACTCAAAGATGAACAAGAGAAATGGGAGGCACCTGAGCTAAATTTCAAGTGTCATAGCAAAGGGTATGAATACTTATGTAAAAGTGATATTTCAGTTTTTTCTTTTTAATAAATTTGCAAAACTTTCTAAAATCCTGTTTCCTCTTTGTCATTATGGGGTATTGAGTGTAGATCAATGAGGGAAAAAATAAATTTAAACGATTTCAGCATAAGGCTGCAACATAACAAAATGTGAAAAAAGTGAAGGGGTCTGAATACTTTCTGAATGGTGTGTGTGTGTGTGTGTGTGTGTGTGTGTGTGTGTGTGTGTGTGTGTGTGTGTGTGTGTGTGTGTGTGTGTGTGTGTGTGTGTATATATATATATATATATATATATATATTGTATTGAATAAACAGGAATAAATTCCTGTGTGGGCCTGGTGTGAAAAAATTCTGACAACCCAGGACTCGAACCCACGGACCTCATCACTTATGCGGTGACAGCCCACTGAGATATATAGCCCCCATTGTCAATGTACAGGTATAATTTTTATGATAATCAAATTATATATATCAGTTTTTGAAAGGTGGCTTTAGCTTTCCTTTGAATGTCAAACCCACCCTCCAAATTATCTATGTTGCAAGATATTAGACGAGATTTACTCAGTTACTTCAAATGAGCTGGACATTATTAGCATTATTGAAACTTTTTTTTTGAAGCAGATAAACGATGGGGAACGGGGCTATTCCTCAAGCGATGGGAAAGGCTTACACAAGAACACAGTACAATACTTGCAAGTTAACAAATGTCTTCAAACAAAAAGTAGACATTGCACTTCAAACCAAATTAAAACACAGAATCACTTAAAATAATCTTCATTCGTATGAAACGCCCCCAAAAGGTCTCTCCCCTTTTCTCATATTGTTATTAGTAAACTACCCAGAGGGGACTATATGTTTGCTCTCAATCTCTCCGTCCATCCCACCTGTGGTTTTCTGCACTTTTTTCCATACCCTTCAACATATTCAACTGAAATTTGATGTATGGCTTTAGTACGACAAGTTGAAGAACAAGTTTGAGTTTTGGGGAGTTTCCCCAAAATTTTTAATTGAGTTATGACCTTCTGGCTTGGAACAAGAACATTCATTGGGACCGGTAGGGGACATGTATTGCAAAGCAATTCTCCCTCTTTATCAATTTACAATTATATGCTCCCCTCCCTGCTCTCCTGTATTACCCTCGCCAGAGGAGAGGGTAGCGCACTTGAGTCCATTTGTCTGTTTGTTTGTCCGCACAGAATAAAATGATTTTCTCTGCAACCGTTTGTCAGATTGACAGGAAATTTTCACCATTGGTGCAACTCTACCTGTATAATTTTTTAATAATTATGACGTCATAGGTCACGTGGTTCGGCCGCCATCTTGGAAAAATCGAAAAACTTTGCACCTCTATATCTCGGAAAGCGCTGAATCGAAAAGATTGAGACATGGCTCATTGGAAAGAACTCTCCATGGGGAATAAAATATGTTAATGATGATGTCATAGGTGCCTCCATTATGACGTCATATTTCGACAAGTACAAAACGTTATCCTATCGAGATGAAATTTCTTGAGCGCCATGTCGGCATAAACTGGTGGAGGAAAAAAAATAATGATGACGTCATCAGTCACGTGGTTCGGCCGCCATCTTGGAAAAACCAAAAATCTTTGCACCTCTATATCTCCGAAAGCATTGAATAGAAAAATTGAGACATGGCTCATTGTAAAGAACTCTGCATGGGGAATAAAATATGTTAATGATGATGTCATAGGTGCCTCCATTATGACGTCATAATTCGACAAGTACAAAACTTCATCCGATCAAGATGAAATTTCTTGAGCATAATCTAGGAATAAATTCGTTTAGAAAAAAAGTAATGATGACGTCATGAGTCACGTGGTTCGGCCGCCATATTTGTTTTAACACAAAAGTCTTAAAAACCACTGAAAATACATCCTGGCAAGGGTTTGCAATCTCTAATTGCTCTTTTTCTTGTTTGCATATGTGATATGTAAATTGCCACCGATATTGATGCTCAATCTTTCTGTGATGAACCACAAATGAAATTAAAACGACAACGGCACTCTTCAACGTCGACCAATATGCCTCCGCCCACATTATTACATCATTATAATACTTGTACAAAGTTTGATTTAAATCCCTTCACCTGTTCTCAAGCATGACATTTTTACCTGACCTTTGACTTATTGATGCCGAAATCTAATCAGTTCATCTTTGCATCATAATATATACTTGTACCAAGTTTGACTTAAATCCCTTCAGCCGTTCTCAAGTTATTGTGATAACGAAAACCTATCACAGATGGACGGAAGCATGGACAACCCATAAACGTAATACCTTTTCGGGCCTCCTCGGTGGAGGTATAAAATATGATAATGAAGCAAGAAAGATTGAGGTTCAGCATTATAAATCAGCATCAAAGAAAAATATATACAAGTTGGACCCCAAATAATTCCACCATCTTGTGGGGTTTGCTGGGCAGGGGTGCTGTAAGGGGGGAAAAGTTAGGATGATTCCAAGGTCCCTGCACTGACAGGGGCCCTAACAATTATTAGAACATTAGGTAAAAATTATCAATATTAAATTATTAACCAGGCTTTGCAGTCTTGCCATGCTGTCCATTGAAAGTCAGTTGGCTAGAAAGCTGGACTTCAAAGACTTGATCGGTGACTTTGCTGGCAACAAGGCTCGGTGCTGGGCTCTTGGTGTGTAAGGCTGAGCAAGGTCCAGTGATAACTAAATGGCATGGCTATGGATATTGGATCACTACACTTGCTATGTATACTTGTATGTATACTCTGCTGCTGATTTTAGTATTTTGTTTGTTATATCATTCTATAGATGATAATGTTAATTGAAGAGGTTAATGTATGTTGTAATTCTTACGATTAAAATTACATTTAGACTGTAAAAGATGGCCTTTAGCACATTTCTTGTGTGGGTATCAGTCTTGCATCAAATAGTGAATTCCATACTGTATGCAGAAATATAAGCATTGTTTCAACCTCCTGGCAAAAATGTCGGAGGAAAAATGTGCGCGCGTGCTTCATAGGAGCCCATTGTGATATCATTTCATGGGGCCCAAAATCACTGGCGGCGCCCCTGTTGCTGGGGTTAAGGTTTTTGCCGATTTTAACAAACCAGTTGATCAGGCCTGACGTTCGACTGCAGCCGATTTGAACAGGAAATTTCAATTTGTTCAGGATGCCAGCGGTAACTCACCTACTATTCGCGAAAGACACCGTGGGATCTTTAACATTTAACGACTAATCCGAACAAGAGAGTAACCTAGCTTAACATCCCAGCTGAGATGTCGTCCACACACACACACACACACACACACACACACACACACACACACACACACACACACACACACACACACACACACACACACACACACACACACACACACACACACACACACACACACACACACACACACACACACACACACACACACACACACACACACACACACACACACACACACAATCCTTGCAATGCTGAGAGTACAACAACACAATTTCTGCATTTATTTTAGTTTCAAAGTCAAGTCTCGATATAAAAACACAAAGTGGGGTATCTACAGAGGGTTGGTTGATCGACGACAGCAATATCACGAAAAACTACAATTTGTCGGTGGCATGGCATCACCCAAGAACCAATGCAGTCACCATTTTACTCGTAATTTTCTGCTGCCTTAGATGCAACGTAAATCTTTGACTCCAAGGTCGACCCATTTGGTTGTTGCCTCGCATATACATACTAGTGGCTCGAAGTAAAAGATGGTACGTTGAAGAGGAAGAGAGTGAAATGCACAACATGGTACTTGTTCTTTCCTCCCTGAGCATACACACCATTTTTCACCAAAGGACTTGACTATAGCCAAAGGGCATCTAACACAACAAAACAAGTTTTTTTTTACCAGTTGTGATCACAAACAGTTCATCCCTTTTATCCCTGTATGAAGCATACTTTTTATATCTGTCATAATACTTTTGAAAAAAATGCCTGTTAAACTTCAAAGCAATTGATTAAGCAATCGCAAAATTGCACAGTATACTTCTCAAAAATACAAGATGAAGCACATGATGTAGCATCTCTTCGGCAATTGCACCAATGAAGCTCCCGCACACAACATACCAGCAACCATCCATTGTAAACATGATGATGTATTGGTATGTATGTATATAATATATAATAATGGTTGTGGGAATAACTGTGCCTAGTATACTTATTTCCTTATTGCATGTATAAGAATAAGCATGAGGTAATTTAATTGTGATACAGGGGATCCTTATGAAATGTCCAAGATACGTTAGAGAAAAGATTGACTTAAAACCAAACCACAGATAGCGGGGAATTTTTCCCCATAATAATTAGTGTAATTAAGGAGGGCTTGCGCTCCAAAATTTCGTTTGTCTTATACAACACCACTCAACAAGCCTAGCAATCAAATAATACGAATGAAACACACAAAACAGGAAAAATTATAACACATTAAACAAATTTTAAAAGCGAAACACCTTTTTATCTTACCATATCTTTTAACTATTTTAATTTCGCTGTTTTACACCTTGAAAATCTCTAATCGCTAATAGTCTGTCAAGCTGCCTGCATCGCTGTCAAGCTGCCTGCCTTCGCCCTCTAAATTATCCTTCCCACTAAGCCACGTGACGTGGTTTCCCCCATGGACCCAAGCTCCAACTTTTGTGCCAGCACGCCCACTCGTGACGTGAAACCTGACACTCGTGTTGCGACCTCCTGCGGTGTCCACACAAGGGACCTCATGAAGAGCTCCCGGGGTCGCCACACCCACCAAGTCTGTCACACCTGTAGTGAAATTATACCAAAGTTGAACCCAGGAGAGTTACTCGCTTCAGCCACTGAAGGGCGTCTATAAAACCTGGGACGTCCGCGACGCGGAGCCACACCTGTGACATTTACTTTACATGTAGTCTTGAATGGTACGTATATGCTAGACTCGCACATATATGCTAGACTAGCTTGCTTTGTCTATTATTATCGGTCCGCTCAGTATGATACCAAGATCCTGATATCTATTGCATGATTGTATTTTACAGGATGATGTCAAAGATCTAATTGAGATTAAACCTACCTATGGGACAAGTTGTGGATCTGGTTGATTTTCACAACACTTAATCTCAATTAGATCTTTCGGAAATGGCGGGACACAAGATGATCAACGTACCGATACTCGGCTCCGACCCACAAGCTGAGGAGTCGGGCTCGGTGTTCGCTCACTGGCTCAAAACGCTGGAGAACCAGTTCGGCGCCCAGGATGCCGTACCCACCGCTGAAACAAAGCTGTCTGTGCTATAGACCAAAGTCGACCACAACGTTTACAGGAGCATCGTTCGATGTACGACGTACGATACCGCCGTGGCGGAACTAAAGCGCCTTTACATTAAGAAACGGAGCGTGGTGTACAACAGGCATCTGCTCGCCACGCGACGTCAACAGCCAACCGAGTCGATCGACCGCTTCGCTCAGGAGCTGCGGCACCTCCTCGCGGACAGTACTCAAGAGGTACGGACACACGAGCAAGTCCAAGACGATCTTGTCCGAGACGCTTTCGTCTCTGGAATCAGCTCTACAGATCTGAGACTCAGGCTCTTGGAGACAGCTGACCTAACGTTCGCGGAGGCTCTACGGGTGGCCAACGTTTACACTGAGGCCCGGAAACAATCCACCGCTTATGACCAGTCTCGGATTGTTGCGGGGACTACTCAACTCGCGCGACTGGAGAGGGCTACCGCTGAGGATACGGGTGCGGCCTCGACTACGGCCGAGCCCCTGGCCGCTCCCGAGGTGGACTCGGATTCCGGCCTAGCAGCAGCTACAGCAGCCAGGCCCAGGCCTGACCGGAACGCGACGTGTTACTTCTGTGGCAACCGGCAGCATCCCAGGTCAGCGTGTCCGGCTCGGGAAGCCATATGCCATTTGTGTTCTACGAAAGGACACTTTGCTAAAGTCTGCAAGAAGGCCGCGCGGGGCACACGAGCACGCGCGACCTTGAATGGGCTCATCGCCGAGCCAGCAGACCGAGCACGGAGCGGGGCGCCTCACCCGGCCTTGATGAGCTGTCCTCCTCCTCCCGGGCCCCTGGCTGCACGCATGTCCTTGGTGAAATACATCGGGCTGCCACAACAAATGTCGCGAACGCGACCGGCCACGGAGCGATCGACCTTGACTGGCGTTCGAACGCCTTCCTGAAACAAACAAAAAGTTCCGGCTTTGAAAGCTCCTCCTATTGTGCATGCGCATGCGCCATCTGACGGCAGTGAAAGTACAATTGACTGCGATCCTTCGCACGTGACACGAGCGCCATCTGACGGCGGCTCGTACGAACTACACGCTCTTGGATCGGCACGTCCAACTATGCGTTTGGCACGGGGGCCCTCCGGAGGCTCCTTCGACGACCGGAAAACTGCAGCCGGTGTGGGATCCACGCGTGAGGCGCGATCTTCTCGCTCGGACGGCGCAATGCCTGCCGGATCTTCTGGCCTTGATCAGGCCATTATCCCGCTCTTGGTCGAAGGCATTTTTGCACGGGCCCTAATCGACACAGGATCTACGGATAGTTTCATCGATCAGCGGCTGGTGCGTCAACATGGTTGGCCGGTCATCGGGACTACACGACGGATCTTCATGGCCTCCCAGGGACTTCGGCTCAGCACGAAGGGGGAATGTCGATTAAAACTTGTGATAAAGGGACGCATGTTTTCCGATGTACATCTCATGGTCTTGCCTGCCTTATGTGCTGACATCCTGTTAGGACACGATTTCCTTAAGCGACATGGACGTTTGGAAATTGAATTCGGTGGGACGGACACGCTTGCTGTGTGTGCACTCGCGAAAATGGAAATTGAGCCTCTTTCGCTGTTCCCCAACCTGACCACTGACTGCGCTCCTGTAGCAGTAAAATCGCGGCGCTACTCACGAGCGGACGCGCAATTCATTGCGGAAGAAACGGCCCAACTCTTAAAGGACGGTGTTATCGAACCTAGCCGGTCGCCGTGGCGGGCCCAGGTCTTAGTGGTGCGAAGTGAGGCCCATCGCCGGCGCATGGTAATCGACTACTCACAGACGGTTAATCGCTTTACACAGCTGGACGCCTACCCCTTACCGGGGATGGACGCGCTAGTACGACTGGTGGCCCAGTACTCCGTCTACAGCACTCTCGATCTGCGTAGTGCGTATCATCAGATCCCCATCTCGAGGGCTGATCGCATCTACACCGCCTTTGAATCGGGTCAAAGGTTATACCAGTTCACCCGATTACCTTTTGGGGTAACGAACGGTGTCGCCTATTTTCAGAGGGCTATGGACGACCTCGTTACTAAGAAGAACTTGACAGATGTCTTTGTCTATCTAGACAATCTTACGGTTTGTGGGTATGACCAGGAGCATCACGATGCTAATCTGAGGCGCTTCCTCGAGGTCGCGCATAGGTATCGCCTAACCATGAATGAGGCTAAGTGTTGTTACTCTCAACGCACGATAGATCTTCTGGGGTACACCGTGACCCATGGCTCTGTCTCTCTGGATAAGGAGCGTCTGCGACCTTTGCTCGATATGGCCCTGCCCGGCGATCGAGCTTCGCTGAAGCGTGCTCTCGGGCTGTTCGCCCACTATTCGAAGTGGGTGCAAAATTTTCCGCGAAGCTCCGCCCCCTCGTGGCCTGCGACACGTTCCCCATGAGCCCGGCCGCCTTGGCGGCCTTCGGGGGCCTTAAGGCCGACATCGCTGGCGCCGCTGTGGCGACAATCGACGAGAGCGAATCTTTCGTCGTAGAAAGTGATGCCTCGGATCATGCGATAGCGGCGACTCTCTCCCAAGGGGGGCGCCCGGTGGCTTTCTTTTCGCGGACACTCACCTCCGCTGAGCGGAGGCATTCGTCTGTCGAAAAGGAAGCGTACGCGATCGTCGAGTCGATTCGGCGGTGGCGACCGTACTTACTCGGGCGATGCTTCCAAATCATCACGGACCAACAAAGCGTTGCGTTCATGTACGACACCTTACATGCTCAACGTATTAAGAATGAGAAAATCACTCACTGGCGTATCGAACTCGCCGACATCTGCTGCACCATCAAATACCGCCCGGGGAAGGATAACCTGGTCACCGACGCCTTATCGAGGCCGGCTACGTGCGCGGGGATCGTAACTTTGGAGGGGCTGCGCACTCTGCACGACACTATGTGTCATCCAGGGGTGACGCGTTTCGCTCATTTTGTGCGTAGTAGTAATCTGCCATACTCGGTTGAGGACATCCGCCGGATCTGCCGTGACTGCGCTATATGTGCGGAACTCAAACCGCGTTTTTACAACCCTCCCATGGGGTCGCTGGTTAGGGCTACTAGACCGTGGGAGAGATTGGCAATGGATTTCAAAGGACCGCTGCCGGTGTCGAGCAACTCTCGTTATCTGCTCACTATCGTTGATGAGTACTCACGATTCCCCTTTGCTTACACGTGCAGGGATATGACGGCTGCCACGGTCATACGGTGCCTGCAGAATTTGTTTTCTATGTTTGGGTATCCGGCCTACGTGCATACCGATCGGGGTGCGGTGTTCCTGTCGCAGGAGGTGAGAGGTTATTTGCTCCAAAATAATGTTGCGTCGAGTTACACCACACCGCACAGACCCCAGGCGAATGGGCAGATCGAACGCTTCAATGGGATTATATGGAGGGCCGTCATGCTAAGCCTCCGGACCCTCAGCCGGGGTCTCGATAAATGGGCTTGGTCGCTACCTGCGGCTCTGAACTCGATCTGGGCTCTCCTATGTACGGCCACCAACCAGACTCCTCACGAACGACTGATCCACCACCCTAGAAGCTCGGGTAGTATCCGATCTTTACCCAGCTGGCTCGCTGAGCCGGGGCCGGCTTATCTCAAACGAGCGGTGCGCACGAGCAAGTACAACCCCTTTGTGGATAAGGTGCAGGTACTCCAGGCTAATCCCGAGCATGCTCGTGTGCTGACGGCAGATGGACGCGAGTCCACTGTCTCCGTACGCCATCTCGCCCCTTGTGGGGTCATCGACCCTTATAAGGATATCGACGAACCGATCTACGAGTCTATGGACTCTACCGAAGCTTCCTCTATGGAACCTTTGCCGTCACCTCTGTCGTCACCTACACCCCTGCCTGAAGGCTCTGAGGTCCCCCCTCCGACACCTGAAACCAGCGGCTACTCCGACGGGGACTCCGGGCTTGGGGACGCCACACCCGGTAGTTTCCGGACGCAGGCTGGCAGGGTAGTTAGCCGCCCCGACCGCTACGGGTGGACCGACTGACATGGAATGACGTACCCTAATCAATTAATGCTGACACACGCTTACGATCTGCCTTGTGGCAGTATAGTTCTAACGGCGGGGAGAATGTAGTGAAATTATACCAAAGTTGAACCCAGGAGAGTTACTCGCTTCAGCCACTGAAGGGCGTCTATAAAACCTGGGACGTCCGCGACGCGGAGCCACACCTGTGACATTTACTTTACATGTAGTCTTGAATGGGACGTATATGCTAGACTCGCACATATATGCTAGACTAGCTTGCTTTGTCTATTATTATCGGTCCGCTCAGTATGATACCAAGATCCTGATATCTATTGCATGATTGTATTTTACAGGATGATGTCAAATATCTAATTGAGATTAAACCTACCTATGGGACAAGTTGTGGATCTGGTTGATTTTCACAACAACACCCACTTTGATCATGCCTGCAGCATGGGCCCGCGTTACCCTAACGGCACGCCTTGCGGTGCTGCGCGTCACATCGCATCTGCCCGGCCATCGGCTTGGCGTTCTTTAAAATAGTTTGAACAGTCATCTGCGGCAAACCAAGATTGAGAGCGATATCGGCTGGTCATTCACCATTCATTCACGTTTGTTTCACTATGTCTAATTTGACATCCAGAGTTACACGACTGTGTTGCCGCTTACGTGCTTGTTCATCCTTTCCGTTTCTACTTTGTTTACCACTCATTGTTCAACGATTACCATGGTAAGGTAGATGCAGTAATGCAGTAATGCACTGTAAAATACGTGGCGGCGTTAAGTCCAACAATGCAAAGCGCGAGATAGAGACAGAGGGAGATGACGCAATGCATTGTGGGGTGGAATGCTAAGAAGCTGGTTCACAAAGAATTGTGGGTGGGATGCCTGGTAACTGGTCTTCCCACCAATGGACGTTAGTGTGGGGGAATTGTTGGATATATAATGAAAACGTTCCAAAGTAACTTATGCACTTGTATGCAAAACGACATATAGCGGGGAGACGTAGAGTTGACTCCCCGCATAGAATATGAATAGTTTTGTGTGTAGAAAGCCGTTATCAACCTTCCCCACATGTGTGTCTAAAATCGCTTTCCTTTCATAGCCTTTTTCGTCCTGTTGTTCACTTCGTAAACTGTCCGAAATGTGTCTTTCAAGCTTCCAAAAGGGTGGCGGCACAAGTTTAGGTGGGAGAAGCCACCCCACCATCCTGATCAGACCAGCACCACCAGCAATATCTGGGTAAAAGGTCAGGGGGTTGCCTCGCCCACAAACTGGGCCTGGGGTGGGACTAGCGGTGTCACAGATCCCAGTTGGGCCCGATGGTATATAAGGCGTATCAGACTCAGTGGGGGCTGAGACACAGAGGGATGATCCAGGACCCGACAGGCAGGGCTGAGCACAAGCTTCAATGTCCTCCGTCGGCATGATATGCCCCCTCTCCCCTTCCTGAATAATGCACTCCCTCCACCAGAGCCCCCAATACAGGCCACACCAGGTCCTGCCCTCCCATCCTGCTGGCCCATGCTTCCAGCATGAAATGTTTTCACACCAGGAAGTATCTCGACTTGGGGTTAGCTGCGTCCCAACGGGTGCAGCCTTTGGTATTTCACTCTCGTCATTTTTCTGATCCTTTCTCTTGTGGGGCGTATGGGGGCCTGTTAAGAACCATGGGTAATTACGGATCTGCCGTCTGTTCATTGACTCGGAGTGCATATGGGTTTTGGGGTTATCAATTATTGTACAGCAGAGCTTGTCATGAATTGCCAGCGATCGCTCGCACGCACCTTGTACCCACCTTTCATTTGTATGGGGTGAGTAATTTGTCGCTCGCCTCCATCAATTTCTTTGTTTTTCTTTATTTATTTGGCCTTTAGAAGATAGTCGGTCAAGCACACACCAGGGCCACCGTGTGTTAGTCACTAAACGTAATTTCCTTGTCAGAGAACACATGAGGACAATCCTGTTTCATTCAATAATATGGACGTAGAAGTTCGAGCCGGTATGTCATGAGACCATTTGAGATTTACTTCAGTTATTCTTATCAGATACTTTTTTTGGATACAAATTATATAATTTATCCAAAGTAGACAAAACATACTGTAAAACTATTTTGTATTACACGGTTATTGTGTATATAAGATGGTATATATAAGATGGTATATAAGATGTACAGCAACGAAGGCTGGAAAGGGTGGAAATGCGAATGGTTCGGTGGATGTGTGGAGTATCGTTGAGAGAGAGGAAGACAAATGATGAATTGCAAAAGATGATGGGAATAGAGCCTGTGATTGATGCTGTGAAGAGAAACAGGTTGAGATGGTTTGGTCATGTGTTGAGGAAGGATGAAAGTGACTGGTTGAAAAGAGTGATGGAAATGAATGTAGAAGGAAGTAGAGGACGGGGAAGACCGAGAAAGACTTGGCTAAAGATGGTCGAAGAAGAAATGCGGGCAAGGGGGTTAACAAGGAGAGATGCAGAAAATGGGGCAAAATGGAGAACATTGTCATGGGGACCGCAAGGCTAACCCCCGCTCTTGCAGGGAAAATGGCCTTAAAATGCCTGTTGTGTTGTTGTTGTATTACACGGTTATTGTGTTTTATGTAGCACACGTTATCACCCCATTATTTTGACTCTTCAATCTACTGTGGATCCATAATTTTCCTTTCACTGGGCTTCACTGTTATTCGACGACAGTGAACCAGCAATCTCAACGTGTGTGCCTGGTAATCATTTATAGCCCTGGTGAAAGGCAATTCGGTGTCCATGTTGACTCTTATGAGTTGTGAAGATAAACTGACTCAGCGTTCCCATACCAGGCTTTCGGGTGAGTCACACGGAAAATCTGGAATCGAGAAATGTCCGATCAGCTATCGAACAGGCTGCACAGCGAATCCGGTGGGGAGAAGTCGTCACTGAGGTGCCGCGAGTTGGCAGGATCAGAGGGAATGAGCACACGCACACACTGCTCAAAACAAGATCAAAATGCAGCCCCCCCCCCCCTTCACACGCCTCCTCCCCCCAAGCCCTCTCCCTGTCACAGATCTCCCGATGTCCCTGCTCTCAAATGTTGTGTTTGTGCTTCCCATTCTCTCCTCACCTTGTCTACCGCTACCCTTATTATATGTTTTGTGTGTCTGTTTGATTTTTTTTTGTGTGATAAATGTTAGCTCTTTCACGAACCTCGATTCTGTATACAAAAAAAACAAAAAATAATAATTTACCTTCCACACTCAGTCACTACCCCTTTTGGGGATGAAAGCAACACCACCCCACCAACCTCAACCTACACTGTTCGACCTGCCTCCATAAACTTACTCCAAAACCAAATTCATTCATTTTGGTTTATTAATAACATTAAACACTGGACAAGGCAGTTTGAAGACTGAAATTTGTCAAGTTTACAATAATAAATGTATTTCATAAAACTTACAAATGTATATAAAAATTAGAATGATCATATAAAATTACATTAATCAAAATATCAAAATAAGTAAAAGGAATGAACAAACATACATATTAATCAAACAACAATAAAAATATAACAAATTCTATCAACAAAATAACCGAAAATAGCAGAAAACTTAAGAAGATCAACAAACATATTATGCATGGAGTTGATTTTATCCATCAACATAACAGAATCAAGCATTTCAATCAAAAAAGGAATTGTTGAATTCTTGTATCTCTGAGTCTTACACCGAGGTCGGTCAAGATGTTGAGCATTCCTGAGTTGCATCTTATATCGAGACACAGATTGTTGGGTAGGAGGAAGAATGTCATGGTGACGATCACATTTTAAAAGACCAAGACCAAAACGCAAGAGCAGCTCATCCCTGTGTTCGCTCAACAACTGGAAACCAAAATGACAAAGGTGTTGCGCATAGGGCTGAATAGAAGGGTACGCAATAAAACGGAGCGCACGCTTCTGGAGTCGTTCAATCTCATCACTCTGAGCCCTTGTGATGCCAAAACCCCACACGGGCACACCAAACTCCAGCAAAGGGAGAATGTACACTTTGTATATTTCAACAAGATCAGGGGCAGTCATGGAATTTTTACAAGGTACAAAGAACGAAGAGTCGTCGAGCAGCGCGAGCTACCATCTGCTGTATTTGACTATTCCACTTCAGATCAGATTGGATTATAACACCAAGGAGAGTGAGCGATTGAACACTTTGCAGAGGGATGTTATCAATGACGATGTTTAATTGGGGTGGAACATTCTGAAGAAAAGACATTTGCATAATCTTACATTTCTCCGGCTTCGGCCTAACATCGTTAAGGCAACACCAATCGCCAAGTGCATCAACATGGGCTTGCATCGAACTTTGCTGAGTTCTGTTCAACACTTCAACCAGGCTCAAGTCATCCACATATTTCCAACGATATTCTGTTGTTACAGCTGCGGCATTCACCAGAACAAGGATCAAAATGGGTCCTAGTTTCGTCCCTTGTGGAACTCTGCAGGAGAGACACAAATAATTTGATGTCTTCCCTTGATAAACTACCTGGGAACGATCGGAAAGGAAACTGCACACTGTAGGTAGGATGGAAGCATCAACCCCAAGCTGAATGAGCAGCTTTTCTATGACATTGGAGTGATTGACCAGGTCGAAGGCCTTGGTAAAGTCAAAAGTGCAAATATCCACATAATGACCTCGTTGGTCAAGATTTCGATGTACAACATCCAGCATATATTCGTCACACAGAATAGCACTCACAACCACCTCCTGACAAACCCAATCACCAAGACCTATATCCTCTCTACATGCCCAATTGCAATACTGTATTACAAACCATCAATGGACACAAAACTCGAGGCATTAATCCAAGCAATAAACACCATATAGTCAACTTTACTGGCAAACTACATCCATCAATCCTCTTCACGCCTCTCAGAAGCTTGTTCCTTACCTCTTCCACCCTTCCCACATCATTAAACTCCACTGTATACCATTGTCCCAAGCTCTTCACGGGGGCCTCTGCCAATGATGAAGCCACCTCCCCTCCCAGCTCAAAGCGGTGATCCACCACAACACTCCTCGACTTTCTTGCCTTAAATCCCATCTCTGACCACCGCATCAACCTTTCCACTCGCTCCAGTACCTCTATGCTGCATCAGCTGACCGTTGGACAACTGTCAGGTCATCCATGAATGCAAACATTGCTGGCAAGACTTTAATCCAGGGGCTAGCTCCACTTCTTTCCCATGTCCACTCACCGCACATGTCAGCAACTCCATAAACAGCACAAACAAAATAGGGGAGATGGCACATCCCATCAGCATCCCCACTTCCAAATTCTGCCACTCTGTTATACAGGACTGTGTCGCAAACCGCATCCAAAACCTCGCAAATATGCCATCAGAAAATGCCTAAATGTTCTTGGCACCAAAAATAAATCCATGGCATATCTGATCAAGGCATGCAGCACTGACCCATATGCATTCTCCAATGCAACATCCTCTCTTTGCCTCTTTGCCTCCTGCAATACTTGCCAGAGCATTGCCGAGTGTTCAATACATCCTGGAGATCCTGGTATTCCTGCCTTCTGGACAGAACCATCCACAAACCATTCTCTCTGATACATTACCCGATACCTCCACAACTCTAAAACACATTTTATGGAACTCCACTTTGTCCCGGAGCCAATGCTGCCCGTACCTTCCTCAAAACTGCCTAAACCTCAGCCATCTTCGGCTCCGACAAATCAAATGGAGCACTTGGCTTCGTCGATCTCACCAAGCTTTCTATGTCCTCCACCACTTTGTCCTTCCTATTGTCTGTGCACATGTAACAGGGTAGGTGACCTTCCAACTCCTCCTTCGGGACCTTCAGTGCACCAGATCTAGACTGCTCAAACAGATCCCTCATAAATCGAAAGGGATTCTCAAAGAAACTCCTTCTCTTCCTCTACCTCTTCTTCTTCTTCTTCTTCTTTCACCTCTTAATCCTTTCCAGCCTCTTCAAATTCACCAACCTCTCTCTCCCCTGCTTTGTCAACACCTCAAGTCCATTCCTCTCTCCTTCCATATTCTGTTCAAGCTCCCCAAATCCATCGTCAGCGCCTGGATCTCCCTCTGAGTCCTGCCCAGCCATGCCTCCTTCTCATGCTTCTCGACACACTCCTTCACTCCAAAAGTGACACACGCATACTCAAACACAATCCCATTCATCTAATTTTAAATTTATTTTCCACCCTTCCTTTCAAACTCTGAAGCTCCCCACATGCCTCTCCATCCATTGTCTCCCATACTCCCTGCCTGGCTATTTCACTCTCCTCACATCCTTTCCCTGCTGAAGCATAACCCAATAACCTACACTACTATGGTTTGCTACCAGGCTGTTTTTCCCAGTCATCTTACGTGCTCGTGCTCCCTTTTAGAAGGCACTGCGTTGTTGTACACCTTCTCACACACCTTGGGCACACAGCCCATTCAGCTCGGATAAATCCTCAACCCTAGAGTTGACCGAAACTCTCATCTACACACACACCTTTCAAGACTCTTATGTCCATCGTCACTCACACTACCACACTGTTCTCGTCCACAACCCATCCGACTGATGAATATGCAACCTTCTCACCGACTCGAACTCGCATCCACTCTCACACTTCTCTTGAATCTGACATACCTCCCCATGCACACCACCATACCATTGACCAACCTCTCCCACGCGATCACTCAAACACCCTTCCCGGTGCTGATGGATCCTCAAACCTCTGATGGATCCAAACTCACGTACACACTGACACCTTACCAGACTTGCATCCACAACCCGAACTTGCTTGTCAAAATCAGAAAGGTCTTTATTTGTTTTATCCATCCAATTAGGCCCATCCTCCACCACACCTCCTGGAGAACCCTTGGGGTATTCTCCATACCTTACAAACACTAACTTATGGGTGCCACACAATCCATACCATGCAGCTTGGCAAAAAGCTTACAAGGCCATCTGCCCCATGCTCTCTCTCCAGCAAAAAACAGCCTATTCCTGGTCGCCACACAGTCTTTCCTGGGAGTCTCTACATAGCACCACAACAACAACAACAACATGCATTTTAAGGCCATTTTCCCTGCTAGAGCGGGGGTTAGCCTTGCGGTCCCCATGACAATGTTCTCCATTTTGCCCTATTTTCTGCATCTCTCCTTGTTAACCCCCTTGCCCGCATTTCTTCTTCCACCATCTTTAGCCAAGTCTTTCTCGGTCTTCCCCGTCCTCTACTTCCTTCTACATCAATTTCCATCACTCTTCTCAACCAGTCACTTTCATCCTTCCTCAACACATGACCAAACAATCTCAGCCTGTTCCTCTTCACAGCATCAATCACAGGCAATATTCCCATCATCTTTCGCAATTCATCATTTGTCTTCCTCTCTCTCAACGATACTCCGCACATCCATCGAACCATTCGCATTTCCACCCTTTCCAGCCTTCGTTGCTGCTCTACGTTCATTACCCATGTCTCGCTTCCATAAATCATAACACTTCTCACACATGCAGCATACACCTTTCCCTTCAGCTTCAGCGACACTCTCCTCCTCATCAGCACACCACTCAGTTCCCGAAACCTCTTCCATGCACATCTCACTCGAGCAACCGTTGCCGAGTCTGATCCACCTTCTCCATTCAGCATGTCTCCGAGGTAGCAAAATGTTTTCACACCTTCCAGCTTCACGCCGTCTCCAAGATCCAACTCAACATTTCCTCCATCTGCAGCTCCCTCTGTGCACACCTTACATTTGAATGTAGCTGCCACACTGGTAAATGACCCTCTCAGACCACTACATTTTTGATGAACCCACTCAGCGCACATTGTACATTGAATGGAGTTCACTCCGACACCCTTCCTGCACACAGCACACGGCCACTTCCCAGTTCTTTCCACCTCACCACATGCTTTACCACTTGCCATCACCTTCGTCTTTCCGATATTCACCTTCAGACCTTTTGTCTCCATACATTCCTTCCACTTGTTCATCTTTTCCTTCAGTCCATCCATACTTTCCGCAATCAACACCAGATCATCTGCATACAACAACTCCCACGGTAAACACTCCTTTACGTTCTGAGCCAGCACCTCCATCACAGCTACAAATAGTAGTGGACTTAGTACCGACCCCTGATGCACTCCCACCTTCACCTCAAACTCACCACTGTTCCCGTCCTTCGTCCTTACAGCTGTGCACGCTCTTTTGTACATTGCCATCACTACTCGGATCAACCATTCCTCCACTCCTAACTTCCTCAATGCCCATGTCAATACTTTGCGTGGAACCCTATCGAATGCTTTCTCCAGATCAACAAACCCAAAAAACAACTTCTTCCTCTTCTCCATGTACTTCTCCTGCAACTGCCTCACAATGAAAAGCGCATCTGTCGTTCCTCTTCCTGGCATAAATCCAAACTGCATTTCGTCGATCTTCACTTTCTTCCTTATCCTCCTCTCCAACACCCTTTCCAATACCTTCATTCCATGCTCCAATAACTTTATCGCTCGGTACGAGCCACACTCCAGAGGGTCACCTTTCCCCTTGTATAGAGGGACGAGGGTACTCAGTTCCCAATCCACTGGAATGCGGCCTTCTTTCACCACCAGATTACAGATCTCTGTCATTCTCTTCACACCCCAACTTCCTGCTGCCTTCAACATATCTCCCACAACTCCCGTCGGCCCTCCCGCTTTTCCACTCTTCATTGCTGTTATCGCTTCCTCAACTTCCTTCTCAGTTATCTTCTCTGCCGGTCCAAAAACTGGGTTACTCTCTATGTTGCCATCCCATTCATTCTCTGTATTCAACAGCATTTCCATATATCTTTTCCATCTTCCTTTAATTCCATCTGGGTCGACAACGATTTGTCCCACTTCATCCTTCAAGCAACTCACCCCCATCACGTCACACCTCTCTTTCGCTATGTGCTTTGCAATCCTGAATACTGCTTTCTGACCCTCTTCTGAATCCAAGCGTTCTCCGAACATTTTCCTACATGCCTCCTGCGCCTTTGCTACCTCTTTCTTTGCAGCCTTCCTGGCTGCCTTATAACTTTCATGCTCTGCTGTTTCTGCTCCCGTACCCTTCGCCTTCTGCCACTCCTTGAACTTCTTCCTCTTCTCGTCAATCCTCTTTCCAACTTCATCATCCCACCACCATGTTTCCGAGTGCCTCGGTGGTCCTTTTGTCCATCCACATACCTCACCAACGGCTCCCAACAGACTAGCTTTCATTGACATCCAACCACTTTCAAGCTCAACCACATCATCCTCTACCCTACTCAGCCTCTCTTTTAATGCCTCCCTTACTGTCACCTCTTTCAACCTCCACACCTTCATTCTTGTTTGGTACTTCACCCGCCGAGCTCTCCTCGCACCTTTCATTTTTATGTCGCAGACAACCAAGTGGTGCTGTGAAACAGCCTCCTCCCCCGGGATCACCTTTGTGTCCCGGAGGTGCCCCCTATCTCGCCTACGCACCATCAGGTAGTCAACGGTTGTCGTCGACCCACCTGACGTGTATGTAACAAGCTTACTATCCTCTTTCTGGAACTGAGTATTACAAATCAACAAATCAGCTGCATCAGCAAACTCCAAAATCCTTTCACCTTCTCCATTTCTCACACCATATCCGTAACCCCCATGAACTCCCTCAAAACCATCCATACTCCTTCCCACATGTCCATTCAGGTCTCCTCCCACCACAACAACCTCTTCAGCTTTCACGTTTTCCATCAGCTTCTCTATCGCACACCAGAACTTGTCCTTCTCTTCATTGCTTCGACCAACCTGCGGAGCATATCCCGAGATGACGTTCACCAAGAGCTTTCCAATCATCATTTTCACCATCATCAACCTATCACTCACTCTAGTCACACTCACCACACTGTCTACAAACTCCTCAGAAAACAGGACATAGCACCACCTACACAGCACCACCACAAACGCAATTTCAAAACACACCTTACTATGTGTTCCTCACTGACTGGGTCTTCAGTCAAAGTCCTCAGCATCATATCATCTTGGCCCTTCAACCGCAATACATACGGTCAGCTAAGGTGGTTATATATGTATATATATATATACATATATATATATACACACATACACAGTATACACATACTGTACTGTATACATGCAACCCTTTCGAACCACTGATTGACAGACTTACTCTGATATAAATTTTTAGTATCTTCTGGATGGGGTAGAAGGCTGAAATTTTGCATATTGATGCAACTCAAAGCCAAAATCCCAGTTCAGAATAAAATAAAATTAAAACCGTCGGCAAATTTACAGAGACAAAATATCTGCAAATAAAAGTCAGCTGGTGCAGCCTCGTTCTGCTCACTGCAGGTCACGTGACCCAAGCCAATGGAGCTTAAATTGGAACTGGTTGCCAGGCAATGCTAACACACACCTGTTCCACCTCTTATTTGATAACTTTTGTCATATTTACATTGAAATTTACAATGGCGGTCAACTTTTTAACAAATAACTTATTCTTTGAATCACTAATTTTTGATTTATTCAAGTTATATTGTTGTTTGTGGAATGCAACCACAATACACATCATCAAATATATAAAGCACTCTCACAACCCACATCATCAAATATATAAAGCTTGTATTTATTATGAATGCACATATGATGCACGCGAGTAGAGCAGTTGCTTGCACTGTGCAAGCATGACTGGTGCGCGCGCACACACACACACACACACACACACACACACACACACACACACACACACACACACACACACACACACACACACACACACACACACACACACACACACACACACACACACACACACCTACTTTGAGACCTGGTTGGGCTCCGTTCCACCTTCTGAAACCCGCATGTGGAGTTAACAACCAATGACACACACATTGGGCTGCAAGAGTAAGAGTCCATCGAGACAGGACAACAAAATACATCTTTGTAATATGAGACCAAAAGCACTTTCAAGGGATTTCCATGAACTCTCAAGGAGAATACAACAACACAGCAACACTACAACACTCATTAAAATATGAAAAATGAAATCTGTTTTTACATCTCGTCAAAAGTCAGTGTGATCCTCTTGCATTGAGAACTGCCTCAACTACATTTGGGATCGATTTTATTACCTTCACCCCCCAAAGGTGTTTTCACCTCTGTCTGTCTGCGAGCAGGATACCTCAAAAAGTTATGGATGGATTCGGACAAAGCTTGGTGGACAGGTTGGGTGTTTGACAAGGACAAATTCATTAGATTTTTAGTGAAGATCCAGATCTGATATTTATTAAAAATTAAAATGATTCTTCACCATTGAGAATGAATGAATGAATTAATGAATGATCGTTTTAAGGCCATTTTCCCCGCTAGAGCGGGGGTCAGCCTTGCGGGCCCCATGACAATCATGGTTCCCTGTATGAGGCAATGTTTTTATGGCCGGATGCCCTTCCTGACGCCAACCCTTGGTCACGCTCTTAAGATGCGCAGGGATACGGTGTACCTATTCTAAATTGGGGTACACACCGGGATCATTCATCCCAGCAAGCTGGTACTCAATTTGCCGACCTCGGAAGGATGACAGGCTGAGTCAACCCAAACAAGACAGGCTGAGCTGAGTCTTCACCATTGAGAGATGGGGCAAAAACGATATATAGCATGATATATTATCAAAAAGTTTTGGACCGATTATGACAAAAACTTGGTGGATGAGTGGGTAGGTGACAAAAACAAGGAGATTAAATTTGGGTTCAGGTCCGGATCAGCTCCGGCCTATCAGTGGGATACAGAACAAACTGTTCAGTATGGCAGAGGGTATGGGCTCTTCTGAGTGCCGTTCTAGTTATTAGTTTATGGATTATGTTTGAGTCAATCTTTTCCCAACAGTGTTGTAATGCACTCCAAAGCATAGTCGGACTGCTCACATAAAGTTTATCTTTCTCTCAAATGTGTTCACCCGTCATTACAGAAACACTTTTTGAAAAAAGAAAAAGGGAGAATATTGTAATCGGCTCCGTCTGTCTGTCCGCCCGTCCCGCTATCTTCTCCTAAACAGTTGTGCAGAAATTTACCTAACTTGGTCGTTATGATCACCACATGGCACAAAGGTGTAAGAACAGTATCATTTTTGGCCCCGCCCACTGTGACGGGGTCAAATAACAAATAAATGCAATTACGGGCACATTTTTCAATGAAACTTTGTATATGCAATCAATATTGGGGGACACATGAAAAATGTAATGATTCTTTTGGATTTGACCTCCGGTTCATTCCCCAGGAGGTGGGGATTTGGGGTAATCTTTTTCAGCGATTACAATGTGCCATACTTTTTTTTAAAAGCACAAGGATAAATATGGATACAGATCTTCAATATTATGACAAATTTGTGTTTGAAATCGTGATTTGAGAAAGCTTGGGCAATGATTTAAGTGGCCTCATACTATTGCACCCTGTACATATATGGCCGAAATATCGCCACCTATGGTGGCAGCCAGTATTTCAAATGATCTTCCTTTATCTTCGTCATATAATGGAACCTTCTCAAAATGAGGAAATGGAGTATATGTTGTGATCAATAAAATCAATTTGAAAAATGACTAAAATTATAAAGTGCATAATGCATATCCAAGAATGTGCTGTACAGCACATTGCCCACTGAATGTAGGCCGAGAAGGGTATTCGCACAGGGATGGCGGGAGTGCCTGCTCAAACTGCATATGAAACAAAAAAGGGCAACTCCGACCCTAAATGCGACCAGATGCTCATGTCATGTGCATAAATTATGCCGACAGATCACTTCCAAACTAGGATGGAATTTGTGGCACAGGTCTTTGAAGACAGATTTATGGTCACAAATAAATGAGAGCAGAGCAGCCGCTCCAGATTTCCCCCTTAATATGCGCCCATCAGCAAGGCATACTGTAAAATTGTTTATTTGTGACCACACTAAGTTAGTTAATTAAAAATCAAAATCACAACTTGATGAGGCAGCAAAGCACATGTCAAGTCCCATAACAAACAGCAAATGATGCACACTCTGTTAGCAACAATCATTGTCGACCACGTGAACACATCGTCTCTGCCCTGTGGATCACCAGTTTGGAGGTGAGGTCACAGCCAGGAAGGATAAATTAAACAAAAGGAGCAACTCTAACCCGAGATGTGACAACATGGTGCTGACGTCATGCGCATACATCATGCTGAAGGCGATTTGTGCAGGAATTTGAAATTTGTCGGGGTGCTGGCGATAACTCGCCAACACTTTTCGAAAAACACCCTGGCATTGTGAAGGTCCACCAATAGCCAGTGCCGGCAGACAGGTCCTTTGGTTTAACGTCTTTCCGGTGACGGTGCCCACTTTGATGCCTTGTCCTGCAGGCGAAACACCGGGGTGACAGTTTAAACCTGGGTCAAGATTTGAACCCAGGATATACAGCTCAGACGTATGCGTGCATGCCTCCAGACTATCCTCCTAGCTATATGTTATTGTTCGTGTTTAAATGGACACAAATACAAAATAAAATGCATGTTTGTCCATCTTGGTGATAAATTTAATATTGTGGCGGACACGAAAGCTCACTGGCGTGATGACATCATTCCGCGCGCCAAGTGGGCGGCGGCCATGCCCGAGGGGTAGGCGTGGCCGCGGGATATACACCGGGCGCGCAGCCCGGAACGCTCGAGTGTTACAGTGGAGCTCTTGAATAAAGACTCTTACAACTTACCGCATTGTCCGCTTCCTCCTTGCTTACAAGCAGCGCGCGTAACACCCCGCTTCATTGGTGACCTCCGACGTTCTGGTCAGCCGTCACTGACCACCCGAACCCGCCACAGCCATGGCAACCAACGCGGTAGCGATAAAGCTCCCCGAGTTCTGGGAAGCTCAGGCGGAGATCTGGTTCCTGCAGGCCGAAGCCCAGTTCAGGCTTCGAGGCATCACGGCGGACGAGACACGCTACTGCCACGTGGTTGCCTCCCTCGGGGCCAGCACGGCCGCCCGCGTCGTGTCGGTCCTGAGGAACCCACCAGCCGACGACAGGTACGAGGCGATCAAGCGTCTCCCCCTCACCACGTTCGGCCTCACGGTGGACGCACGGGCCGATCGCCTCTTGGACCTCCCCGAGCTCGGTGACACGCGACCGTCGGTCCGAATGGACCATATGCTGTCGCTCATGGGCGACGAAACCCCGAACGCTCTATTCCGGGCGTTATTTCGACGCCAGCTGCCGGCACGAGTACGCCTCGCGTTGGCCGGTTCTGCGACAACGGAACCCCGAGCGCTCGCGGCCGAGGCCGACAAGCTCTACGCGGCTTTGGACATGCAGGCGAGTTTCGGTGCAGCCGTAGCGGCTCCCGAGCCCGAAACTGCTGCGGGTGCCCACCCCTACTACGCGACGCACCGCGTAGCCGCTGAACCTCCTGCGGGTGCCCACCCCTACTCCGAGGGGCGCCTCGTGGCGGCCGCCACGCCCCACCCACCACCACCGCGGAAACCGCGGCCTCCCGCTTCGCCGCAAGCCTGGTGCCATTTCCACGCTAGGTTCGGCCACGAGGCCCGGCAATGTCGCCCGCCGTGCTCATTCGGCAGGTCGGGAAACGCCCGGGCCGGCCCTCGGTAGTGGCACTGAGCGCCGGCCGATTGAACAGCCTCCTGTACATAACGGACACCTTATCCAGGCGCCGTTACCTGTGCGACACGGGAGCGCAGGTGAGTGTCGTTCCCGCCGGTACGTCCAACAAGCGGACCGCGGGCCAGGGTCCCGCTCTGCTTGCTGCCAACGGTACGCCCATTCGCACATACGGAAAACGCTGCCTTTCTCTGCGGTTCGAAGGGCAGGTTTTCCGATGGTCGTTCGTGACTGCCGACGTGCCTATGGCACTGCTTGGCGCGGACTTCCTTTTAGTCCGTGGGCTGAGTAGGGTTTACATGCACCCCCCCCACAACTTAACTTCCCGGGTATGTCCATGTACCCCCCACCCTAGGGGTTAGGAAAAACCATGTTTACAGAAAAAAAACTCATTCCCTCATAGTTTGACCTCTGGTGACCTCATCAGTGACCTCATTTGCATATAACACATCATTGTAAAGAGTGTCACAGGGCAAACATTTTGAGGGGTCATATGCAACCATAGGATGACGAGGTAAAAAGTTATGGCCATTTGAATTTCGCCTACCCCTAATTTTCGGAAATCATTGACACGGGGGGGGGGGGGGGGGGGGGGGGGGGTAACATCAAAATATGCGTGGGAGGTACCTTGGGAATGAGTTTTTTTTCTGTTAACATGGTTTTTCCTAACCCCTAAGATGGGGGGTACATGGACATACCCGGGAAGTTAAGTTGTGGGGGGGGGTGCATGTAAACCCTACTCAGCCCATGGACTATTTGTGCCAATGGCCTCTTGGTGGACGTAAAGCACAGAAGGCTTGTCCAGGCCGAGACGTTCAGCTCGCTCGCTTGCGCGCTGCCCGCCTCGTTGAGCAGCTCACGGCGGGCTCATCGAGCGGCTTGCTGAGCGGTTCGGTTCCAGCCAGGTTCATCTGCACGCTTCCGGCAGCGGACGAATTCACCCGCCCCCTCGCTGGCTTCCAGGCCCTCACGCGGCCCATCTTCTCGGCGGGGACCATCAAGCACGGGGTGGAACATCACATCCCCACCGCCGGGCCACCGGTCTACGCCCGGGCACGCCGCCTCGAGCCGACGAAGCTCGCGGTTGCTAAAGCCGAGTTTGCTACGCTGGAGCGGCTCGGCATCGTGCGGCGCTCCGAGAGTGCTTGGGCATCCCCGCTCCACATCGTGCCCAAGCCCGGCGGGGGATGGCGACCGTGCGGGGACTACCGCCGTCTCAACAACGCCACCACCCCCGACCGCTACCCCGTCCCCCATATTCAGGACTTTTCCGCCCGCTGGGCGAATATGTCCTTCTTCTCGAAGGTGGACCTCATACGCTTTTACCACCAGGTCCCCGTCAGGCCGGAGGACATCCCGAAGACGGCTGTCATCACGCCGTTCGGTCTTTTCGAATTTCTTCGGATGCCCTTCGGTTTGAAGAATGCGGCTCAGGCGTTCCAGCGCCTCATGGACAGCGTCTTGCGCGACTTGGATTTCGTCTACGTCTATCTGGATGATATCCTCGTCGCAAGCGCGTCCCGCGAAGAGCACCTCCACCATCTCCGCACGCTCTTCGAACGCCTGGGCCAGCACGGCCTGATCGTGAACCCCGCCAAGTGCCGGTTCGGTGTCACTGAAATCGACTTTTTGGGGGCACCACGTCACCAGGCAAAGGGCCGTACCCCTGCCGGCCAAGGTGGAGGCGGTGAAGGGGTTTCCGCACCCCCGCACGATCAGGGGGCTCCAGGAGTTCCTGGGCATGGTAAACTTTTACCATCGGTTCCTGCCCCGCATCGCCCAGCTCCTGCGCCCCCTGCACGAGGCCCTCTGAGGCAAGCCGGGCAAAGGTGACGTTACCTGGACCGAGCAGATGGACGCGGCGTTCGTGGGCGCGAAGCTCGCCTTGGCTAACGCCACCATGCTCGCGCACCCGGCGCCCGATGCACCGGTCGCCCTCACCACCGACGCCTCGCACTACGCGGTGGGCGCGGTGCACGAGCAATGGGTGCGTGGAGCTTGGCAACCGCTGGCGTTCTTCAGCCGGCAGCTTCGCCCGCCCGAACGCTGGTACAGTACCTTTGACCGCGAGTTGCTCGGGCTCCACCTGGCGGTCAGGCACTTCCGCCATCTGCTCGAGGGCCGTGCGTTCACGGCCTTCGTCGACCACAAGCCACTGGTGATCGCGATGGGCAAGGTCGCCGAGCCGTGGTCGGCCGGCAGCAGCGTCACCTCTCGGCCGTGTCCGAATACACGACGAACATCCGGCACGCGGGGAAGGACAACCCAGTGGCGGATTGCCTTTCCCGGTCCGTTGCCCACGCGGTCCACCTCAGCATCGACTATGCCCGGATGGCGGCGGACCAGGCCGCCGACCCCGACGTCCAGGCCTTTCGGACCGCCGTTACGGGCCTCCGCGTCACCGAGGTGCCGTTCAACGGCGCGGGCACGGCCCTCTGGTGCGACGTCTCCCTCGGGCGGCCTCGCCCCATCGTGCCCGCGGGCTGGCAGCGCCAGATTTTCGACGCCATCCACGGCCTGCCCCACCCGGGCACGAGGGCCTCCCAGAGGTTGATCGCCGACAAGTTTGTCTGGCATGGCCTCCGGAAGGCCGTCCGCGGCTGGGCCAGGATGTGCCTCGCGTGCCAGCGCGCGAAGGTGCATCGACACACCCAGGCCCCATTGGCCCCGTTTGCGGTGCCGGAACGTCGGTTTGACCACGTTCACGTGGACCTGGTGGGACCTCTGCCCCCCTCGCGGGGTTTCACCCACGTCCTGACCATGATGGACCGCACCACCCGGTGGCCGGAGGCCGTGCCTTTGGCGTCAACGACGGCGGCGGACGTCGCGCAGGCATTCATCGCCACCTGGGTCGCCCGGTTCGGTGCCCCCTCGGACATCTCGTCCGACCGTGGCCCCCAGTTCACCTCGGAGCTCTGGGGGGCGGTCGCGCGGGGGCTCGAGGTCCAGCTGCACCGCACCACGGCCTACCACCCCCAGGCTAACGGCCTGTGCGAGCGGTTCCACCGCTCGTTGAAGGCCGCGCTCCGGGCGACCCTCCGCGACGGCGGCTGGGTCGACAGGCTCCCCTGGGTGCTGCTGGGCCTCCGGACGGCGCCCAAGGACGACCTGCGCGCATCCGCGGCGGAGTTGGTCTTCGGGCAACCGCTGCGGGTGCCGGGCGAGTTCCTCCCCGACTCTACGGCACCATGGTCCGCGGCGCAGGAGCGCTCCGCGCTGCAGGAGACCGCCCAGAGGTTCGCCCCGGTGCCCACGGCGCACCACGGGCACCCACCTACGCACGTCGCCCCGGCGCTTCGCACCGCGGAGTACGTCTTCGTCCGGCACGACGCCCACCGGACACCACTGCGGCCCCCGTACGACGGGCCTTTCCGCGTGCTAGAGACCGAGGTGAAACATTTCACCTTGGACATCGGCGGCACTCCTGACTGTGTCTCCATAGACCGCCTCAAGCCGGCCCACCTCGACATGGACCACCCACCACCGTTGGCTCGGCCCCCGCGTCGGGGCCGCCCC
>NC_136268.1:50966310-50988810 GCF_964187855.1 Myxine glutinosa
GGACTGGAGATGCGACTGCGGCACGGACTGGAGATGGGACTGCGGCATGGACTGGAGATGCGACTGCGGCATGGACTGGGGCTGCAGTGTAGGCACGTATTGGGGCTGCATTTCCAGTACGAACTGGGGCTGCAGTTGTGGGACGGACTGGGGCTGCATTTCCGGTACGAACTGGGGCTGTAGTTGCTGGATGGACTGAGGCTGCAGTTGTGGGACGGACTGGGGCTGCAGTTGTGGGACGGACTGGGGCTGCAGTTGTGGGACGGACTGGGGCTGCAGTTGTGGGACGGACTGGGGCTGCAGTTGTGGGACGGACTGGGGCTGCAGTTGTGGGACGGACTGGGGCTGCAGTTGTGGGACGGACTGGGGCTGCAGTTGCGGAATAGACTGGGGCTGCAGGTGCAGCATGGACTGGGGCTGCAGTTGCGGCACGGACTGGGGCTGCAGTTGCGGCACAGATTGGGGCTGCATTTGTGGCACGAACTGGGGCTGCACTTGCGGCACGGACTGGGGCTGCAGATGCGGCACGGACTGGGGCTGCAGTTGCGGCACGGACTGGGTCTGCAGTTGCGGCACGGACTGGGGCTGCAGTTGCGGCACGGACTGGGGCTGCAGTTGCGGCACGGACTGGGGCTGCAGTTGCGGCACGGACTGGGGCTGCAGTGGCGGCACGGACTGGGGCTGCAGTGGCGGCACGGACTGGGGCTGCAGTGGCGGCACGGACTGTGGCTGCAGTTGCGGCACGGACTGGGGCTGCAGTTGCGAAACATACTGGGGCTGCATTTGCGGCACAGACTGGGGCTGCATTTGCGGCACAGACTGGGGCTGCATTTGCGGCACAGACTGGGGCTGCATTTGCGGCACAGACTGGGGCTGCATTTGCGGCACAGACTGGGGCTGCATTTGCGGCACAGACTGGGGCTGCAGTTGCGGCACGGACTTCGGCTGTGGTTGCGACGCAGACTGGGGTTGCAGGACTGTTGGGAGCTGCAAACGACGCTGTGAAAACAAGTTTGGCTGGTGTTGCATTTGCAGATGTAACTGTTTTTGTTGCTGTAAATGTGCATGGTCTTCCAGCTTTGTCAGCAAAATGGTTTGGTCATGTGATTGCGAGAGCACGCTCGGTCGCTCTTTCAAGCGGGAATGAGAATTTACGTTTTGCGTTTGAACTTGCGCCTGCGTCTGGGAATGTGGTTGGCACGGTGGTATTGTAACCACCGGTTGAGGAGCCATAGCAGGAAACATATTACCAGTCGTTACATTCCCAGCCCCAGCAAGCAAAGGAACATGAGGTGCAGAAGTGGTCGGTGTGGGTGCACCGTTCATCAGAAAGCTGGGATGATGTCCCAGGGGGTGCACTGGATGCACAGGGGTCAGCGCTGGAGTTTCGACGTTGTTCAGCGTCTCCTCCGAGGAACTTCGTTCGTAAGGGCCCGGCTCGCAGTCCGTGGTCCGAGAAGTGTCCAAGATCTCGGAAGATATATCCTCAGTACGGGACTCGTCAAGATCATCGAAGCTTTCGGTGTCCTCCGCCAAACTACTCGGTTGTGCCGCAGTAACACTCGTTATTTGAAAACCACTCTTCTTCTTTCCCCCAACGCCAGGAACGTAAAGCACTCCCGCTGCTTGCGGGGCACTCTCGTCTGCCTGGCTGCCTCGGCGTGCCATCGTCTGGGAAAAATCGTTTCCCAGGGCCAACGGGGAGAGGGTGAGAAGATCCCCGGGCCAATGGGGAGTCTCAAAACAGCGGAACACGCCGCACGACACGATCGGTGTCCCAGCCGGCAGCACCAAGTCCAACACCGTCGGATTCAGGCGCCTTGTAAAGCGAGGCTAGGCCGAAGCAAGCGAAGCGACGAGGCGGAGCCACGATTTACCACACATCGAGCGAAGATATCCTTTATTGCGGTGTAGAAACATCATGTAGGGCCGAAAGCCGACCTCTTGGCCGTCCTCACAGCATTTCACAGCCTCTCTTCCTGCCTTTCACTCAATCGGAGCACTGACGCTACGTCATCACGCGAGGCACGTTGAGAGGAAAGTGCTGAGGACCTCACGGTGTGTCCGTGTTGTGAGGTGTCTCCAGACATGCCTGATCTGTAAGTGTTGAGGACCTCGCGATATGACCGTGTTGTGAGGTGTCTCCAGACATGCCTGATCGGTCGTGACGTGGGAAATGTGAAATCGGGATTTCGTGCAAAAAGCAGGAGAAACTCCTCATATTGTCCGATCTTGTTGAAAGAAAATCTGCTGCCAGGAAACGCCTCTTTGAATTTGCATAATTTTGGCCTCTTCGGTAAGTGGCGATGAAAGATGATCTTGCGTGAAGCGAATTTGTTCTAATAAATATATTCAGTTTTTCTTTGTGATTTTTGTTATCGTTCCTTTCTTCAGAATATATTGTACAATCTTTAGAGGAGTTTCAGTACCCATGATGCAGTGCGCGGCAGCGCGGGCGCCATATTGGCTGGCAAGCTAAACAAGCGAGAAAAGGTAAACAAGATCTAACAAGGCCAAATAATTAGCATAAACCTTGCATTACAGCAGGTCAGAATAACGAGATAAACGTGCTAGATTGTAGAGCAGCTGATGCTGTCGTTGCCAGGGAAGCGATCAACCAATATGGCGGCGCGCACGGCATTATGGGATAGCTCTGAAACCACCACCACCTTACTCCTTGACAACACACAACAAATTTTATGTATATTTGTCGGAGCGAATAATGTTCGGATTTTAATTTGTTATTGTGATTAGTCTTTACATCCTGTTTAAATTTATTATACAAACGTTTTCTGGTGTTTTCCATTTTTTACGAGAAAGTTTACTTGTATGTTATCAGGCATTCCGGCTCTTTGTATTCTTCTCTTCTGAAACGTCGTCGTATAATATTGAGCTCTATAATATTGACAACTTCCGGTCGATGAGTGCGTTTGCTGATGAAGCCACGCGGCCGCCATATTGGGACTCCCTGCTGACCGAAAATTGCATCGTAAACAAACCATCAGATTAGCGCATTTGAAAATAAACTGAGTTTTTTTTTTAATGTGGCTTTCCGTGTTGTGATGAGTAACAATGTTGTGTTGTGGTGCTGGCAGTTATATTTAGATAAGTGAACGCACCCCACATTGCCTTCCACGATCCCACCCCTGTTGGAGTGGTGCATGAGGGGTCCTGGAGACCCTCGTAACCATTAAGCGAGTAGACTAGAATCGTGAGTGGTTGTTGCTTGCATACTGCAACCTTCCGCTAGTAAGCAGGGTTGTGTTCGGTTACCAAGCAGCTCGCTAGCGCTTACCAAGCCAGCCGTTCCTTAGCATCCATTTTGAATGGGGTGCTTAAGCCACTTCGCGAGTGATCTACAAGAAACTTGCATGGTATCTTATGCTGTTGCTGGAGGGCAGATTTTAGTGGTGAAAGGGAAGGTCAGCAGCTTTTCAGTGCACGTATTAGGGACAGAAGGTTGCAGGGGAGTCATCCATGTCAAAGGACACCAGTACACAACCTACCCCAAGGTTCCACTGTATGCCGTTGATTTACAATACGGTACCGATGCCACCGTAGTCTGAATTGTGATTGACGCATCTTATTTGATGGGTGTAGTTGAAGCTCAGGGTAGGTGCGGACAAAATGTACAACCTTTGAATTGGTAACGTACATGAATGAAGAAGGTACCGGAGAATCAGGATCAAGCATGACAAGAGGACAGCAGTGCAGTGACCACCCAGGTGTAGGCACACAAGAGTGATCGATCAGCTTGCTCATGTCATGGTGGTGTTACCCTAAACCAGATGCCAAGACATTTTAAACTTTATTTATTCAGCCACTTCGTCGAAAAGGTGCACATTTTTAGCTCACCTGGAACATAGTTCAGGTGAGGTACAGTATTGGCATGGTGCGGTGTCCGTCGGTGAATCAGTCAGGGTATATGTAAACACTCAGATCTTCTCCAAAACTACAAACATGATTTAGATGAAACCTGACCACAACCTTCGTCATCCATGATGCTAAAACCAACAAGAATGGCACTCAGTGGATACCTCCACCCTGCTCCGTTTATGTTTTCTATCCCACTAATAGGCCAGATCTGGATCCAGACCTGAACCAAAATCTAATCGGCTTGTTCTTGTCACCTAACCAACTAATCCACAAAGTTTTGTCATAAGTCGTCCTCAACTTTTTGAGACATCTTGCGATATATCGTTTTTGGCCCCATCTCTCAATAGTGAAGAATCACTTTAAAAAATTTATTGTGTCCAGAACCATATACGAATCTTCACCAAAATTTTATCAGTTTTTCCTCGTCACACACAACCTGTCCACCACGTTTCGTCCGAATCTGTCCACAACTTTCAGATATCCTGTTCACAAACAGGCAAACAAAAAGAGGTGAAAACAACCTCCATCCACCTTCAGTGGGGAAGGTAAGACTCCTATTTTCACCAAACGTTGTAAAACTTTTGAGGACCAAAAGGCCTCCTGATGCCTTGCAAATCCCATCAAAAATTACATATTAGTAGGTCAATTTAAATGTCAAAGGTCAGTACCATTCCAGGATTGCTGCTTTAGACTTCTCAAAGTATTCACCCGATTTAGATGTAATTGGGTAGGAATCATCTCTGCCTGGTGCTTTCACAAGTTTGTTCAAACCATCGACTAATGTACATATTCCATGGGTCATTCACGCCTACCAGCGGATCCCTGATTGTACCAGGTGAGTGCTCAGGGGCATTGCCCCTATTTTCCTTTTACGATCGTGTAAAATTTACTGCGCATTAGATAGCAGAGATTGGAGGCAAATTCGACCTCATGCAAACATAGGATGTTGCAGACCTCGGAATGTTTTGATTTTCCTCATCTACCATATTCAGTGTATTCTCACCATAATGAAAAATCCATCAATCTACAAAGAAAAAGTGAACAATCTACAAACGGGAGAGGAACAAAAAAAAAATCAGGATTTAAGGAGCTTAACAAGGAGTTTACAGACTGAACATGCACAAGGCCCTTTCCTTTGGCCTCATCATGAAAGCCACCAATAATGTTGAGCTTTAGATTCCACATAATCCTGGAGAAGCAGATGCGATGTTGGGCCACCAGCTCATAGGGGAGAACAATAAGCCGTTGAGCTATGGACAAAGGCCTTGTAGTCTGTGAGCATTTCTGATTTTTCAAGGACTGACTTGAAACGACGTCAGATACCCAGTGTGCGGCTGGCTTGCGAGTCCATCTTTGCATATGGTCAGCAAAGAAGAGGTAATGTCTGATGTTACACCCAATAAGTTCTAGACTGAACCTCTTCCAGTGACTGACCATGGAAATAATTGTGATGTTCGTTGGGTGATCCTGCCCGCATGACAAAGTGAGACAAGTGACATCTGGCCTGCCATTGATGGGTGCCAAAAAATTTTTTTTTTCTTTTGAATGGGAGTGATGTTTACTGACTTACTGCCAGATGGAAGGCAGCCAAATGACAAGGATAGGCTAAAAAGCACAGACAAAGCAAGAGCAGCAGAGTAGGGTTTGATAACATGGGCACTGATGCCATCTGGGCCCATTGCCAAAGCAATACCGAAGCTGGACAGGATTTTCTTTACATTCTACAGTAAGGACAAAGTTAATTACGTAAAATAATACAAGAACAATTAAAGCTTGAAGTCGCACTCCATGGGCAAGGATAATTAGTTAGTTGATTGGGTAACCACTACTTGCCTTCAATCTGTCTCGTCCTAATTCACTCCCTGGTGGCAATAGCATTCAAACTCCAGGTTGTGACACCTGAGATCGACAGAAGGGCATTGCATCAGAGACAAAACAATAACGTGGCAGTCTCCAGTACAAGCCATTTGAAAGCAATTCCTATATGTGCAAGGGCAAAAGACACAGAAGGGAGTAAAAGTAATGACCCTTTGTCGTGTAGCAACTTGCCTTCATCCGCAGCTTGATAGAGTGAGTACTGCTCTCCCCTCTGGGTTGGCCCCCCTGCCTCACACCTTGCTCAGCTCGACGCATGGAAACCAAGGCATTTAAGATTATTGACATCTTCCGCGATGAAGCCGAGTTTATGGGCATATCACTTTCCCATCTCAGAAAGATTAGTGGTCTCTCTGTCTTCTACCACCTCCTTTCTGGTCTTGCACCCTCTGCTCTTTCCGTGCTTTGCACCCCCCACCCCTCTCCAGGTTTCTGCAAGGCGCACACGTTCCACCCTCAACCCCCTTCTAAAGAAACTCCCAAAATCCAGAATCACTGCTCACCTCTTCATTTGTTCCTCTTCTGCCCCCCCCCCCATCCCCCATTCCCCCACCTGTGGAACCAACTTCCACATTCCCTTCAATCTCATTCTTCCCTCCAAGTACTAAAGACAGCTCTTCACCACCACCTCGGATTATACCGTCCAAAACCATGATCTTTTCTACCACCATTAACCCTTCCCTAACCGCACCCCACCCAAAGCCCACTTCCTTCCAAATTTCTAGCTATTTCTACCTGAGAGTTTGTTTCTGTATCTTGTCCACCTCATGCATCCTCTCCTACCCCTCAATTCTCCCTACACCCTCTCACTGCTGTTCCTTTTGTTCTGTTGTGTCCTAACTCTTCCACAACCCTTGACTGTATACAAAAAAAGAAAATATTGTGCTACATAATACTGTACATTTTAAAAGATCAGGTCATTGCATAATTTTTCAGGAGCATTTTAATGACTTGTAATACCCACTCCCACCAGGAGCGGCGCTATGCCAAACATATTTCTGAAAGAGAATCGACATCCTTCCCCCACAATAAACCCCCGTCATTATGAGTTTTTTTTGTTGTTTTTTTGCTAACAACAAGATTGTCATGGGGACCGCAAGGCTAACCCACACTCTCGCAGGGAAAATGGCCTTAAAATACCTGTTGTTGTTGTTTTGCTAACAACCCATCCCTGGCAGACCCAGAGTACAACCACCAGTTTTTAACTCATTCCATCCAGATGTTCAGGAGTGTATACAAGTTAAAAAAACACATATAGACACTTCTCAAATTATCGTACGATCATGTGCATGGACATTTGATGGGATAACTAATAACCTTTTTACATTTCTCTGCAAATTTACTTATCTCCTTCAGTTTCCACTATGTTATCCAAAGGAAAAACTAGAAAATATAATTTGCCATGAGTGCGTTAATGGATATGCTTCCCTCGCATTAGATGTCAACCCACATACGTTTGATCTCAATTAAAGGTCACCTGAGAAACTAAAGGTCACATGGGAGAGAGATAAGTAGCAGAGATCATCCGTTGCTTCTAACTTGAGTTATGATCTATAAAATGATTAACGGGCACATATGACCTTTGACCTGTTGAACCCAAAATTGAATCAGTTCGTTGTTGTAACGGAGTCCATTCTTGTGCAAAGTTTAGTTGAAATTCCTTCTGTGGTTCACAAAAGGTTATTGTGACAAAGTTTTTCAATTAAAGGTAACGTAACCATAGACCTTTTTAGACCAAAAATCGAATTGGGTCATCTTTGCATCATATTACATACTTGTACCAAATTTGGTGAAAATCCCTTCGGTGGTTCACAAGTTATCGTGGAAGCAAAAATCTGCTACACATGCATGCACAGACTGTGGAGAGATTTTAAAAAAGCACTTCCATACAATCCAATAGGATATGTTAAAAAAACAGCAAAATGCTTTATTAACATTATTACTTACGTGCAACACAACAACATTCAACTCTAAATAAATTTTGAAGAACACAATGCTCATGGAGTGAGGCTGCATGTTCTTTACATATGTGGAAAAAGCCTGGAGTTCATTTCATCATACAATTCCATGTCAACAGAAATTAAGAGATCGAGAAAAGGTTGAGAGAAACTTCAAGGGTCCACGTGGTAAGTCCGCAATCCCCTTCTCATGAAACTACCAAAATCCTGAATCACTGCTCACCTCCACTCATTCGTTCCTTTTATTCCCAAACTGTGGAACCAACTTCCACATTCTCGTCAATCTCATTCTTCCCTCCAGGTCTTCAAGATAGCGATTCACCACCATCTCATATTGTCCCCAATCCAAAACCCATGATATTTTCTACAACCGTTGAACCACCTCCACCCGACCACCAAATTTTTCTTCTGTAGTTATCTTTTCCACCCCTTGAGTGCTCCCCTGCCCCTCATCGTTACCCGCATCCCTGGTTTGTCCATCGCCGTCTATCTTCTCAGTCAGCCCTGCTGTTGGCATTCCCCCCTCTTCCTGCTGTTCCTTTCATTCTGTTTCATCCTCATCTGTCCTGTGTTCTGGCTCTCTTCCACGAGCATCGACTTTTTATTTTTTTAAATTTTTTTTAAGGAAAATTTAGTTGGTATTTAAGAACCATACAACTATTACGTTTGAATTAAAATTGAACTTTCCCACTTCCTCCCACCCCCTTTCTTCCCCAAACCTTATTTCCCATCTTTTTCTGATCTTCTGGTTCTCAATTTAGCCATGATTATTTGTGCATACATAATAGATGGCCCTTAAATTACACTTGTGATGAACAAAATCAGAACCAAATGGAGTCTCATTTTCTTCTCTTTTCCTCTTCTTCTACGACTGAAGTCTAACACATTCAATAGACAGCGTCAGCCACAGCAGAGCCACAGCAGAGCCAAGCCCCAAGACAGCAGCGAAGATGGGCCTCATCAGCTTCCATCTTTGCTATTAATGAGGCTGGCAGGATAGCTAATAGATATGCACTCTCACTTTTGAGCTGTATGGCCTGAGTTTGAATCTCAGTCCAGCTACAATTGCTCACGTTGGTGTTTTGTATGCCAGACAAGGCATCAAGGTGTGCACATTCCCTCGGATGGATGTTAAACTGGATGTTTCTTCTGCTGCAATTCGTTGGTGGAAGTAAAACATTTCATGGTGTCCTTTGGGAAGCATAGGCGAGCTATCGCTGATGCCCTGAACAAATTACAAATTCCCGCACTGACCTACAAGGGGCACTGCATCAGCAGCACATCCACAACTTCTCCCCTCGCTCCTTCCTTCAAATGATACTACTCGCAGCCATGCACTGCATATGAAAAAAGGAGATTGCCAATAATGCCCCATTACTTAAAGCTGTACTGTCATTCCTTCCCATTCTCCAACCATCATCAGCAGCATAATCGTACCAATATGCAAGTGGTGAACACATGTTGCAGGAACAAGCGTATGCCGAGTATGTTCTCAAGTGAATACATCTGTTCCTGGCCTTTCCTGCATTGATTGGCTGCTTTACTGGTGCTTTGTGATGCAGTCAATGGGAGGCTATTCAGAAGAACTAATCCCAAAGAAGTCATTCCGAATAATGTACCGGATGCATTGCAACAGGATGTTCCGCTCACGCCGAATATCCTGGGCCAATAACTGTAGAAAGAGGCAGGGAAGGCAAGACATTTCTCACAAGGATGCACAAGTTATCAAAACTGCACAATAAAATTAATCCAAACTTGCAAGAATTGGTATCATGATAATTTTTTTATGAGCGACTGTTAGGTGGTATATTGGTTTAAAGCGATGTTAACACGTGTACATGTACGATTCATGATCAAACAAATCATTACATATATATGTGCGACTCTGTATTAGTGTATTGTTTGTTGAGGCGAGACGTTGTAGATTGATTGGATTTAACGTTGTAGATTGACGTTGTAGATTGATTGGATTTATGTGACCATGTCAACGAACATGACATGGTCACATAAAAACAAAGGGGACAGAGAGAGCAGCACCCTTTTCACTTTCAAATGGCTAAATTCAGAAACGAGCAAGATGTGCCATAACTGGAAGAAACGAGCAAGATGTGCCACAACTGGAAGAAACGAGCAAGATGTGCCATATTTGAGTTGGCTGGGCAATCCCATCCAATGCCTCAGCGTATGATGCCGAGACCCAAAGCACAAGCCTGAGACATCTATCTATAATTCCAGTAATCTCTGTGTGTCTGTGTGTGTGTGTGTTTGTCTGTGACCGCTGTTTCTCGACAACCACGGGTCCGATATACTTGAAACTTGCCAGGTATATTGCTGGGGACCCGAGGATGTGCCTTTTCAAGGTTTGAAATTAATCGGACAAGTGCTTCCCAAGGTATGGTCACCGTACTCGCAAGCCGTTCGCTTTGGCTTTGCGAATGGACCAAACCATTTCATGTAAATAGAGGGGGGGGGGTTCTACCGTACTCGCAAGCCGTTCGCTTTGGCTTTGCGAATGGACCAAACCATTTCATGTAAATAGAGGGGGGGGGGGGTTCTGTGGTCGTTACTGCCACGTGGTTTCAAAGTTTTTTTTTGTTGTTGTTGTTTGCACGCATGTTTTTTTGCACCCACGTACGGGCACGCCCTAGTCTCTCTATAATGCAAGCAATCTCTGTGTGTCTGTGTGTGTCTGTGTGTATGTCTGTGACCGCTGTTTCTCGACAACCACTGGTCCGATCTAAGTGAAACTTGCCAGGTATATTGCTGGGGACCTGAGGATGTGCCTTTTCAAGGTTCGCTATTAATCGGACAAGTGGTTACCAAGTTATGGCCATTTATGTAGCAAACACATACGTTTTGTACGTGAACGAAGGAACAGCGAAGGACGAGAGCGAAGACCGAAGGAACGATGAAAGTTTTAATTTTTCTTTGCACATATGGTCAAGCTACAGCGAAGGAACAGCGAAGGACGAGAGCGAAGGAACGGCGAAGGATGAGAGCGAAGACCGAAGGAACGATGAAAGTTGTAATTTTTTTTTTGCACGTACGGTCAAGCTACAGCGAAGGAACCGCGTGTGTGTTTGTTGTTCTCTTCTTTGTGCTTTTCCTTGCGATGAAATTGCAAAATGGCAAAATATGTTGGCGCTAATTGAAGAATTGGCCATTAAAACTAATTTGCGATTAATCGTAACTGCGATATGTGAACTTCCGGACAGTGAGGCCTTATTTTTGGTACGTACATCAATGTACGTATGTCCACGTACTTACCTCCCCGCACGTACGGGCACGCACTAGTAATATTGAAATGTTCATTGTCTACTAATGTCCTTGGAATTGACAAAATTACACTAATGTTTCCGAATGTACCTATACCTACACGTGGGTACATTTAGTAACTAGAACTGCACTCGGTAGGCACATACCTCCACCAGGCTGAACAGTCTATGTTTTGTATCCCATCGATAGGCCGGATCTGGATCTGGACCTGAACCAAAATCGAATCGGCTTTTTCTTGTCACTTAATCAACTTGTCCACCTAGTTTAGTCATAACTTGTCCACAACTTTTTAAATATCATGTTATATATCTCAATGGTGAAGAATCACGTGAAAAAAATTTTCTTGTAATCGAATCCATATTCAGATCTTCACCAAAATCGAATCGATTCGGTCTTGTCACACACCCAACCAGTCCACCAAGTTTCGTCCAAATCAGTCCATAACTTTTTGAGATATCCTATGTATCTGTTTTAGCCATATCACTCAATGGGGAAGAATCACTTAAAAAATTCTACGAACTGGATCCGGATCAGGATCTTCACCAAAATCTAATCAATTCGTCCTGGTCACATACCCAACCTCTCCTTCAAATTTCGTCGGAATCAATCCACAACTCTTTGAGATATCTTGTTCAGAGACAGACAGAAAGACAAATAAACAAACAGACAGACTGGACAGACAGACAGGGGTGAAAACAACCTCCATCCAACTTCGGTGGCAGAGTAAAAACTATCAAAAATATGTATCAAAATATAAATTTCAGCAATACAGTATTTCCCAATTCAATATGCATTTTTAAATTATTATATTCTTGTGTCAAAACTCTCTTTTTTGACGTTCATCTGATAGGCTATTACAGTGCAGAAAAGCAAATCAATCAAAGAAAGTAAGCAAACCATTTCCAGCAGAGTGGGGCGTTGTTTTGGTCCAAATCTTGCATCACTTTGTGCACTTCGCTTGCACAAGGCTTTAGATTGATTGCGGCACGTCCTTTCTCGACTTTGTCCCCAGTTCCATCCACAATCTTGATCTTTTATTGCCAGACCATCGTTTTTGTCATTTCTTGCTAAACTGTTGTTTTTGACAGAGCTGCTCGGGATCTCATTGCTGTTTTGTTTCAATACTGCAGATGAAGGTATTTTTGATAAGAGTTCTGCAAGAATGTCAAAGAACAAAGTCAAAGGATAAGCACCCACAAGGCTGAGTGCTGGCTTGATATCTTATTTCAATTTATCTTTGAAGGAAACACTTTTAAGTAATGCGTCGATTGGCACAGTTGCGAAGTGCACCTTCATATTATAAAGAAATAAATTGCAAAACTCACCTGTAGGTGGTGAATCATCATCACTATCAGAACTACTCCCGTAATTTGTCATCAAGCTCCCCAGGCTGGTAGTGACAAAGCGAGGAACGATTGCCTTGGGACTCTCCACACAACTGGAACTCTCTGCATCAGAGTCTGTAGTGCCAAGGAAGAGTGGGTTTATTGGCAGTGATTCAGCCAAAACAATTTGGGAAATTAGTCCACTTTATACGAGGAGGTTCAAAAAGTTATACAAATGAGACAGACAGCACCACCCAGTGGTGGTGGTCAGAGAGAGCATCACGAGTCGGCTGTGGAGACTATTTGCAATTTTGCACCACACATTGTGAGTGTTTACTACCCCCTGCCATAAGGAGGGGGTATTACACTCCTGTATGGTGTTTCTAGTTATTCATAATTTACAAAAATTAGGACAGTGGAGTTAGGATCAAGCTTTCCAAATTTGCAGATGACACCAAGCTTGTATTGTCTGGATACTATAATACATTGGGCAAAAGATTAGCAGATGCAGTTCAACACAAAGAAATGTGAGGTGCTGGGGATGGGTAAGAATAATGAAAATAAGGATACATAATGTAAGGGGCAGTCTTGGAGGGTGTGGTAATCTGGGGTAACACATGTGAGGGGCAGGCCAAGCAGACAATACAGTGCCAGGCAGGCATAGGTAAAGCTAAGGGTGTATTTGTAGGGAACAACACAACAACAGGCATTTTAAGGCCATTTTCCCTGCTAGAGTGGGGATTAGCCTGTATTTGTAGGGTAATGAATTATAAATCAAAAGAGGTAATGTTAACACTGTATAGTAATTTAGTAAGACCTCATCTGGAATATAGTGTACATTTTTGGTTTCCACGTCTGAGGAAGGACATAGCTGCCATGGAGAGAATACAGCATAGAGAAAAAAAGATTGATCCCGGGCTGAGCTAGACTAAGCTACGAGGAACGGCTGAAAGACGGCATTTTTTTTTCCATTAGAAACGAGATGATGGCACGGGGATCTGATAGATATTGTTTAAGTTAGAGTACAAACAAATAAGTGCAGAAGAAGATAAGGGGACACAGTTTAAGAGTAAAGAGGAGAATTCCGATCGTAGTAAGGCATGGGTCTTTAACTCAGAGTGGTGAATTCATGGAATGGTCTAAGGATAGTGGTAGTAAGTCAGTGGACAGTTTTAAAATCAAGTTGGATACGTATCTGGAAGTAATGGGGATGGGAATGCATCTAATAAGATTTTGGCATGATTACGTAGGCTTGATGGGCCTAGTGGCATCCTCCCACGTTGAAGTTCCTTGTATTTCCTAGTAATAATAGTGGAACAGGACTTGAGCCAGAATGTTGGAAATAGAAAACCAATTTTTTTTACAATTTACTCACCAAAATTATCGACATTACTTTAAATCTTACCTTGACACATGTATGCAAAATATATTAATTCACAATCTCTGAGCTGTGATGCTAGGGCAACAGTCAGATACAGGTATTCAGATGCTTTATTATGGTGTTTAATTAAGCTTGTGATTACTTTAATACGATCACAAAGATGGCCTCTTAATTGTGATGAAATTGCATAAAGCTGCCATTTAAATAATATAAAGCATAATTTTGGTCATCGTTGTACAATCTTTTTTTAATTTTCAGGAAGTTGTTTCATCGACTCTGAAGGGTTTATCAATGTGAAGCTCAACATACGAACTGACTTGCATGTCCTCTTCAAGATGTGTACAAGAAAAAGCACGTGGGGTGAGAGAGTAGGATGATTTTTCTTGTGCCTAAGACCTGCCTCTGGTTACAAACACCTCGTATGCCAAATTTGGTAGACATGGAGCTATCCGTTAATTTCTTACAAATTTCCAACCTCCGAATCCTAACATGCACATTGCACACTCATGCAGGCAAATTAATTGTACTCTGCACTTTTTGGTACACATGTCCCAGTGACTGTATTTCATTTATCCTACGCCATACAAGTTCATGCGACCACTCCTTCTCGGCAACGCCCCCTGAACTCCATGGTGTCATTAAAATTAGAAATCCATGTTGGAAAAAAACCTACATAATAATAAATAACGGTAATTTTAAATGGGAAGTGTATAATTCCCAAAGCCTTTATATAGTACAAGTCCTTGTTTGGCCTCTTATCAATTAATCGATTTCATTAAACGTATAAACGTTCAGCTACGGACAATTTTCACATAGAATTTAAACGCACATGTGAACTTCATGTCTGGCGGTTAAATGTTGAATTAACAAGAACTAGTGAGGTACCCGTGCTTTGCATGGGTGGGAGGCCAGAAGCAAACAGACAATGCAGAAACGGCAAATGCTAAAGCATGAAACCAATAAATTCCACATTCCTGTAGCACCTTCAGTCGCACGTCAGACATGGACAGCAAGTTCGTGAAGGACTTCCATGAAAAACATACCCGTTCGCAAACAAACAGGGTCGTGTGTTCCATTCACATTCAATGGCGAATCTGCATATGGCGATCCGCAAATTTCACGTTTAGAAAGTAGAAACCGTCACTGCATTTCATCATTCACTTGAACTCGATATCTCTTTTTTCATTCCAAACAGCATAACTCCAATGACAAATATACATTAATATAATAAACTTTTAACAACATTCGTGACATCAACAAATATTTAAATCCTGATGTGAAGTTCCGTACGGTTGGGTGAATACAATTACGAATTCAAAATCGTAATTGTATTCACTCAATTCCAATCATCAATAAAATTGATACTTTAACAAAACGATTAACACGAATAACGTTTAACGATTTAACATTACGATTGAATGACGGTTGTATTGGGATATTATCAAACCCGCGCATTGCCGTAATCTGTCCACTTCCACATTTGCTGCAGGTTCATAATTCTCATCACAATCTAAACAGTATTTGTAGAATTTCAATAAAAGCCACATCACTGTTCATATCGGTAAATATTATTCCATCGTGTTTGGGAAAATTGGAAAACTTGGAAAAACAATATTGCCTATTATACTCCAGGGGATCCCAGGATTACCCACCCAAAATATCGTTGCGATCGGTTGAGCCATTTTTGCGGTACCTTCGAACGGACAGACGGACAGCCATTTGGTGAATTTTAGAAAGATGATCACACTGTGGTCACAACCTGCAACACAAAATATATGTTTCGCTTCCTCTGTCCACTCAATCCTCTCATCTTTGCTGTTGAAGGTATTAATATACAATTCATCACCGAGCGTCTTCTTCTGAACTGAGCGTTTGGTTCAATATCAGTTACGAGTATGACAGACAGCTGGATCTGGTTTCAGGCAACTTGTACACCCACTCAATGCAGGAGTGGCAGGAAGGGTCATATTATCCACTCTGGAGGATATATATATATATATATATATATATATATATATATATATATATATATATATATATTATATATATATATATATATATATATATTTCAGTATATCTAGGCTCGGGCCTCAATAATGTCAGGTGTGTTCAGTTGCCAAGTTTATTGTGGAGTGCTCGCCAAGTCACTCAAGCATTCAAGCAAGTACTCCATTTGAAACCGTTAAGGAATGACTGGCTTGGCAAATGCTTGCTAGCTAGCTGCTTGGTAACTGAACAAACCCAGGGTTTCTTGCCTTTCAGGTTATTAGTGTTATTAAAGGCAATGAAAAAAAAATCATTACCAGATGGCTCAGCTTACATTCTCTAATCTGTCTCATTAACATTGTGTCATGTCTGGCGTCAGGAAGGGCATCCGGCCATAAAAACATTGCCTCAAACAGGGAACCATGATTGTCATGGGGCCCGCAAGGCTAACCCCCGCTCTAGCGGGGAAAATGGCCTTAAAACGATCATTCATTCATATTCATATTCATTCATGTCTGTCCTGCATTCCCATGTGAATGAATGAGATTAGATAGAGCAGTGTCTGTCCCGTGTTCCCATGTGAATAATTAAACGTGAATGATTACAATTAGATAGACAAGATTCATTGCGATTCTGAACAGGGGATTTATGTCATATCTTACCTCAGTTTTGTCATATATATCTTCCACCATCCCGTTCTCTGTGGTAATAAACCTTCTGTTCATAAAAACCTGAACGTAGTCATTCGAGGTCGGATCATTTGAGGTTGGGAAACACGCATTTAACACGTGCATGGGGCCATTCAAAAATTCCATAACGCTTTTAAATCCATAAATTTCATTTATATTTTTAGGGAGGCACGTATGAGCTTGATTAAACTTCACTAACAATCTAATGCTCTACCCAAATAAAGCCAATTTAAATCTGACACAACAAAGCTAGGCAGTGTTTAATCAGTAGAGGCCTACAAGCCTAATGTGTTAGGCCCACCAGGAAACAAGATGGTGGCCAAATAATTTTGTCTCGGTATTATGTTGGGTGGAGTCAAGCGAAGATGTGCGTGTGGTACGCAGCTGTCGAATCAAATCAATGGGTGCACATTTCAAAAATCGACCTCTAAAAATAATCCCAACAACAACAATGCGCAGCTCTTGTAAAAAAAAAATGAAAGTTTAATGAGGAATAAAACAGAAATTATGTTGCATTTCTTGGGAGGGAAAAAAACGATGTCATTCGTTTTAAGTGCTTTATAGCCAACAAAAAAAAAAAGTCCCTGTTGTTGGGCTAGCGGCTAGGGTGCCAGCTTAGGATCCTAGGATCCTGGGTTCGAATCCCGGTCGATCGCTGAATTAACGCCAAGGGGGTTGACTCAGCCTGTCATCCTTCCGAGGTCGGCTAATTGAGTACCAGTTCACTGGTAATTCCCTGTTTGTCGTAAAAAGGCGACAAAAAGGGTTGGCGGCAGGAAGGGCATCCGGCCGTAAAACATTGCTTCAAAAAGGGGCCCAAAAAAACAACAACAACCACGGTCCCCGAAAAAGGCCAACCCCCGCTTTGCGGGGAAAAATGGCCTCTACAGGTGTTTGTTTTTTTTAAAGTCAACAAACGTTAAATTTTTGGTAATAGGAGAAATGGGGGACTTGTATATTGTTACGTTTGTCGGGGTAGGTGATGGAATACCATAGTGGAGATAGAACTGTGTAGGTAGCATGGACCACGTGTGAGTAAGGAAGGCAATCTCGATGTATTTAAGTGGGAAAACTGTGAGCTTAAGATTGTTTCTGTCTTCACACAGGGGGTGGAGCTTGTGTTAACTAGGTAGGGTTAAGATTAGTTTCCCTGGGATGTGATTGCTCCCTGTGGTTTTTCCTTGTGTTTTTCCAATTATAACAAGCCGGCCCGAAAAACCCATGTCTTTAACAAACAACAACAACCGACATAACGGCTGACAGAGAGCCGAACATTCCTGGACAGAGCCGAACGTTCTCGATAGACAAGTAAACCCCGCGCCATGCCCCAAAGTTCGTCATTGGCATGACGTTGGTTGGCGTGACGTCAGAGCGAGAAGGTTCGAGAGCTAGTTCGAGGAAGAATCACCGAGTCTCTCTCTCGGGCTGGCTTTCATCTCGGGCGGTTGCTTTGTCTCGTATGTGCCTGTGGAGAACATTTCGGAGCTCAGAGAACCTTTGCAACGTTTGAGCCAGGGGTGTTTTTGACGATGGTGTTTTTTGGGGGAGCTGGTGCCGCGTCACGTTTCGGAGGGAGACGAGGGCGAAAGATGACCGGCCGCATGAACCCCCTCACGTTTGTGGCGACGCAGAGAGAAACTGCGCCCCATCTTGTACGTTTCCCGCGCGAGCGGCTTTGGGCCGCCTTGTGCTGCCGACTTCATTCGGCGATCTCAGGGTAAAGCTAGGTGCCGGCCGGTTATAAAACATTTTATCAGGTTTGCTCTGCATGAAATGCAGAGGAATATTGATTCTTTTTCCTAGAGTTTTTCTTGTTCTTATTCTTCCACCCTATTTTTCACCTCTCAAAACTTTAAAATCAATGTTCTCAGCAACCGTTGGTCCGATTGACACAAATGTTTCACCAAGTGTTCAGCTAGATATGTGGAATTTTTTTACTGCTAATTTTACTGCTAGTCATGGCTCATTCTAAAGAATTCTGCAATGGGACCAAAAAATGTGTTTATTTTTTTTATTTTTTTATTTTTTAAATACTGAATCGAGGCTCGTGAAAGAGCTGACAACCACGAGGGAAAGACAGCACAGGGGGACCACGAGGGAAAGACAGTACAGGGGGAAACATTCATTAAAACACATTCAACAAAAAGACATCGAGGAACACAGTACAGGGGGACCACGAGGGAAAGACAGCACAGGGGGAAACATTCATTAAAACACATTCAACAAAAAGACATCCAGGAACACAGCACAGGGGGACCGCGAGGGAAAGACAGTACAGGGGGAAACATTCATTAAAACACATTCAACAAAAAGACATCCAGGAACACAGCACAGGGGCACCACGAGGGAAAGACAGTACAGGGGGAAACATTCATTAAAACACATTCAACAAAAAGACATCCAGGAACACAGCACAGGGGGACCGCGAGGGAAAGACAGTACAGGGGGACCGCGAGGGAAAGACAGTACAGGGGGAAACATTCATTAAAACACATTCAACAAAAAGACATCCAGGAACACAGCACAGGGGGACCGCGAGGGAAAGACAGTACAGGGGGAAACATTCATTAAAACACATTCAACAAAAAGACATCCAGGAACACAGCACAGGGGGACCGCGAGGGAAAGACAGTACAGGGGGAAACATTCATTAAAACACATTCAACAAAAAGACATCCAGGAACACAGCACAGGGGCACCACGAGGGAAAGACAGTACAGGGGGAAACATTCATTAAAACACATTCAACAAAAAGACATCCAGGAACACAGCACAGGGGGACCGCGAGGGAAAGACAGTACAGGGGGACCGCGAGGGAAAGACAGTACAGGGGGAAACATTCATTAAAACACATTCAACAAAAAGACATCGAGGAACACAGTACAGGGGGACCACGAGGGAAAGACAGCACAGGGGGAAACATTCATTAAAACACATTCAACAAAAAGACATCCAGGAACACAGCACAGGGGGAAACATTCATTAAAACACATTCAACAAAAAGACATCCAGGAACACAGCACAGGGGGACCGCGAGGGAAAGACAGTACAGGGGGAAACATTCATTAAAACACATTCAACAAAAAGACATCCAGGAACACAGCACAGGGGCACCACGAGGGAAAGACAGTACAGGGGGAAACATTCATTAAAACACATTCAACAAAAAGACATCCAGGAACACAGCACAGGGGGACCGCGAGGGAAAGACAGTACAGGGGGACCGCGAGGGAAAGACAGTACAGGGGGAAACATTCATTAAAACACATTCAACAAAAAGACATCCAGGAACACAGCACAGGGGGACCGCGAGGGAAAGACAGTACAGGGGGAAACATTCATTAAAACACATTCAACAAAAAGACATCCAGGAACACAGCACAGGGGGACCACGAGGGAAAGACAGTACAGGGGGAAACATTCATTAAAACACATTCAACAAAAAGACATCCAGGAACACAGCCATATTAAAAGTGCTAACGCTACGACGTTAGAATTCGACAAATAGATCCCTTGCTCCCACGAATATGATATTTTTATGCCTCCGCCGACAAAGGCATTATGTTTTTGGGTTGCCCGTCCGTCCGTCCAGGCTAAACCTAATTTTCTCAGCAACCATGTCTGATTGAGACAAAACTTTCAGGGTAGGAGTGACACCCATATAGAATGTTTTTATGATAATTGTGGCGTCATAGGTCACATGGTAAGGCAGCCATATTGGAATAAAAGCAAATAATTAAAAATTTACTTCTCGGAAACCGCTGAATGGAAAAATTGGAAACTTGGCACATCGTCAAGTACTCCCAATGGGGAACAAAAGCATGATAATGATGACATCATAGGTGAAGTGGAATACCTGCCAAAAATGTTTCAATCAAATTCCTTATCCTAAAAATCTGAAATTGCATGCACATGATCTATGACCCATTTGTATTGAAATATTAAATTTATGACATCATAGGTCACATGGTTTGGCAGCCATTTTGGATTTAAGGAAAATATTAAATAATTATATCTCTGAAACTGCTCACCCTATCGATGCTAAATTTTACAAATATCATCTAGCAGCACTGTTGCATATCGTTTGAAAATTATGGTATAAAACCATTAAACCAGAGGTATAAAACACATGGACACTGCTAGGACTTCCAGGAAAGAAGTCGGAATTTCAAAAAAGTGGATCTGGGGTGAATGTGGATCTTCAATTGTGCCCCTTATTTATGCTCCAATTCATTTTCCTTTTTGTTCGTACAGGAACATCCGACCACTTCTTGTACTCATATGAATCCCCTTCACACTGCAATATGATTTATTTTTTAAATCGCACGTGGAATTACATATCCCTAACCCCAACAAAAGTAAAAGTTTTCATCAATGTCATTGAATTTCTAAACTTTTTTTGGAATTTCCAAATTTCCAAACCTAACCCGAACCTAACATATTGGCCCTGCAAAACCAACCCTATATCTAATGTGAAATAAAGAAAATATTACATACAAAATTTAGAAATCGAACCAGCCAAATCTAAATTAATACAATTTAAAATAATTCTAAATTAATTATAAATTAACTAATATATATATATGAATATGAATGATCGTTTTAAGGCCATTTTCCCCGCTAAAGCGGGGGTTAGCCTTGCGGGCCCCATGACAATCAAGGTTCCCTGTTTTAGGCAATGTTTTTATGGCCGGATGCCCTTCCTGACGCCAACCCTTGGTCGCCTCTTACGATGCGCAGGGATACAGTGTACCTATTCTAACTGGGGTACACACCGGGATCATTCATCCCAGCAGGCTGGTACTCAATTTGCCGACCTCGGAAGGATGACAGGCTGAGTCAACCCCCCTGGCGTTAATTCAGCGATCGACCGGGATTCGAACCCAGGATCCTAGGATCCCAAGCCAGCACCCTAGCCGCTAAGCCAGCACCCTAGCCGCTAAGCCAACACCAGGACTAAGCCAACACCAACACCAGAATATAGTCCAGCCAAATACAAACGTCACTTTTTTCTCTCTGTTTGCATGTTCGCAATATAACCGCTTGCAAAACAACTCTCCGCTTGCCGTGTATGATCGCATGACCTCTTTGACCCGAAATCCGTTGGACCTTTTTTCCTGATATTATAAATGGCATCCCTTGTTATTTAGAAAATATTTTCACGTCAATTTTTGCTAATTTTGTATGATGTATTGTGTTAAAATATTAGAGTACGATATGGAAACGATGGTCCAAACGACCTTTTTACTTTTTTGTTTCTACTAAAAGTTTTACTGCACACTAAATTTTGCTCAACTCGAGTCAAGTCCGAGTCCCCCAGACTCGAGTCCTAAATCACTGTAATCTATCTATATATGTAAAAAAGAAAGTTTTTGTTGTTTGTTTGTCTGCACGCGCTAATCTCCTGAACGGTGAAAGATAGGAGGAAACCTCTGAAACAAAAAATGTCGGGACGGGCCCCGGGAAGGTTTTAGGCCAGGTGGCGAGGCCGGTCGAGGCCGCCTCGGCCAGGCTGGGCCCATTTCGCAATTAAAAGCTGAGCTGAATTATTGTAGTCAATCTTCTACGCCCGCGAGTAAAAGCTGAATTATAGTAGTAAATTCATTCAAAAAGAACCCGGGTAACGCTGGGTGCATTCGGCTAGTCAACTAATAAAACAAAATAAAAATTCCCCTTTGCATATTACTATATAGAGGAATATTGTATTTATATATACAAGGGTTATATACCCTTCAAGGGTATTTTGGGTCTTTGGGGTGTTTTGGGTCTTCGGTGTGTTTTGGGTCTTCGGGGTGTTTTGGGTCTTCGGGGTGTTTTGGGTCTTCAGGGGTCTTGGTGGTCTTAAGGTTCTTGGGGGAATTAAAGGGTCATCAAAGGTCTGAGTGGTCAAACAAGTTTAAAAGTAATTAAGCGGGTGTTAATTTTATTTGAAGAAGAAGACGTTTTCGTCGCATATAAACAAACAAACATACATAACGACATAACTAGCAATTTAAATTTGCTCTATTATAATTAGATGCCTCGTTATACTTTTTAGGTCATCTCTTGTGTTGAGGGGAGTCATCAAGGGACCTTTTGAACGCCTCAAGTTATAAATTAGGTTGTTTCCATTGTCAGAGACATTTCAACTATTT